>NC_045956.1:174382780-174632780 GCF_010909765.2 Amblyraja radiata
CAAGTGTCAGGTGTGAGAGGAAGATTTTGTGGGAATCTGACGGACAACCTTTTTCACATATAGGGTGGTGGCAATATGGAATGAGCTGCCAAAGGAGGTAGTTGAGGGACAAACTATAATGACATTTAAAATACATTTGGACAGCTGCATGGATAGGAAAGGTTTGGAGGGCGACAGTCCAAATGTGGGCAGGTAGCAGTAGTGATGGGACATGTAGTTCGGCTTGGGCAAGCTGGGCCGAAGGGCCTGTTTCCATGCTGTATGACACTCTCTTTTTATGACTCCAAATGAACAATACATTATTCTGTCTCCCTCTCTACTTTGTTATAACAGAAGTCACCATTGCAGAGGTAATAATGACTATAAACCATCATTATTACTGATAGTTAAAAACCATAGAAGTTGGTTTGAAAATAGAAATAGATCATGTTGCAAATATTCAGCTGGTCAGGCAGCATCTGTAGAGGAAGAAAGAAATTAGCTTGAACTTTGGTTTTTCTCTCTCATGACAGGTCCTGCTATACAGATATAGGCACAGACATACAGACATAGGCACAGATATAGGCATAGATATAGGCTTAAACATAGGCATTGGCATAGAGAACCAAGTACAAATCCAATTCAATTTACAAATTCAAGGAAAATGCCGCTATGAGACAGAGTACAGGAAGGAGATTGAGAACCTTGTGACCTGGTGTCAAGACAACAACCTTTCTCTCAATGTTAGCAAGACATATGAGATAGAGATCAACTTCAGGAAGCGAAATGGTACACATACCCCAGTATACAATATATTGTAGACTAAGTAGAGATGCTTCAGGCTCCTGGGAGTAAATATTACCAGCAACTTATCCCGAACTAGCCATATGGAAGCAATGGCCAAGAGACCACACCAATATCACGTACTTCCTTCGAGGGCTTAGGTAGTTCGGCAGGCCCCAAACAACTCTCACCAACTTCTACAAATGTGCCGTAGAAACCATTTTATCAGGGTGGATGACAGCTTGGTTTGGGAACAGCTCCATCCAAGACCGCAAGTAATTTGCAGAGAATTTTGGATGCAGCCCAGACCATCACAGAAACCAACCTCCCTTTCATTGACTCCATCTACACCTCATGCTGTCTCGGTAAGGCCAGCAGCATAATCAAGGACCAGTCTCACCCCGGTCACTCCTCCCTCCCCTCTCCCATCACGCAAGAGGTACATGTGAAAATGCACACCTTCAGATAATAATAATAATAATAATAATAATAATATAATAATTTGTTTATAGGGACAGTGCATATTAATGAACATTTGCATGTAAATATGCGAGATTGTAGCCAATCAGTAGCTAATTTCCGTCTCTAGTCCCAGGCAAAGGTAGGTGAAGTGTCTTGCCCAAGGACACAACGACAGTACACACTCCAAGCAGGATTCGAACCGGCCACCTTCAGGTTGCCAGCCGAACACTTAGCCCATTGTGCCATCTGTCGTCCAGATTAAGGGACAATTTCTTGCCAGCTAATACCAGGCAACTGAATCATTCTCCCAACAATTAGAGAGGGGTCTTGAGCTACTATCTGCCTCATTGAAGACCCTAGACCTTATCTTGAACCAAACATTATTCCCTTTATACTGCATCTGTACACTGTGGATGACTCGATTGTAATTATGTATTGTCTTTCCGCTGACTAGTTAGCACGCAACAAATAACTTTTCACTGTACCTCGGTACATGTGACAATAAATTAAACTAAACTGAATATAGACATGGACATAAACATGGACATTAAGTGTGTAAGAAAGAACTCCATCTGCCATCTTTCAGCCCACTCTTCCAAATGGCCTAAATCTCTCTGTAGACTTTGTAAATCTACTTCATTATCCACAACACCACCTATCTTAGTATCATCTGCATACTTACTTTAGAGGACTTTGGTAAGGCCGCATTTGGAGTATTGGGTGCATTTCTGGTCGCCCATTACAGGAAGGGTGTGGAGGCTTTCGAGAGGGTACAGAAGAGGTTTACCACAATTTTGTCAGAATTAATAGGGTACAAGCTGTAAGGAGAAATTGAACAGACTTGGATCATTTCCTCTGGAATGCTGGAGGTTGAGGGGAGACCAGTTAGAAATATATCAAATTATGAGAAGTATAGATATGGTAGACGGTCAGAACTTATTTTCCAAGGGTGGACATGTCAAAGATTTGACTGCATAACTTTAAGGTGAAAGGGGTAAAATTCAATGGAGATGTGTGGGCCAAGTATTTTTATGGGTGCCTGGAAAGCGCTGCCAGAGATAGTGGTGGCGGAGGCAGATACGATAATGGTGTTTAAGAGGCTTTTAGTGGGCACTGAGTACTGTGTTTACAAACTGGTTGTGCTGCTGCAAGTAATAATGTAATTGTCCCATTTCATTACACATGATAATAAAACACTCTTGTCTCTCTTGACATACATATGCAAGGAACAGAGGGATATGAATCACATGCATCCAGATGACATTAATTTAAAATGCAGAGCATACTCAATGGGCATTATGACCGAACAACGCTCTTAGGTCTTATGAATTGATGTCATGTTCGGCATGCCTATTGTGGGTCGAAGTGCCTGGTCCTGTGCTGTACTTTAGTGTAGTTTAGAGATACAGAGTGCAACAGGGCCCTTCGGCCCACCGAGTCATTAGTTCATAAGTTATAGGAACAGAATTAGACCACTCGGCCCATCAAGTCTACTCCACCATTCAGTCATGGCTGATCTATCTTTCCCTCTCAATCCCATTTAGAAACATAGAAACATAGAAAATAGGTGCAGGAGGAGGCCATTCGGCCCTTCGAGTCAGCACTGCCATTCATTGTGATCATGGCTGATCGTCCCCTATCAATAACCCGTGCCTGCCTTCTCCCCATATCCCTTGACTCCACTAGCCCCTAGAGCTCTATCTAACTCTCTCTTAAATCCATCCAATGATTTGGCAGGGAATTCCATAAATTCACAACTCTCTGGGTGAAAAAGATTTTTCTCACCTCAGTCTTTAATGGCCTCCCCTTTATTTCCTGCCTTTTTTCCCCATAACATCTGACACCCGTACTGACAGTCCACGCCGACCAATGATCACCCATACACTAGTTCTACCTTGCACACTAGCCACTTAACCCATGAACCTGCACATCCCTGGAATGTTGAAGGAAACCGGATCACCTGGAGAAAAACCACGCAGTCATAGGGAGAACGTACAAACTCCACACAGAGACAGCAGTGGTAGTTAGGATCGAACCCGGGTCTCTGGTACTGTGATGCAGCAACTCTACTGCTGGGCTGCCGTGCCACACTAAAACCATTGTACTATGTTTGACGTTCCATGCAAAATAAGTAAATGCCAAAGAGAAAAATTGAATGAATTCAACATAGAAAGAAAAATAACGAGGAAAATGGATGATGGGACTGTGAGAGTGAGAACAGACACAAAAAGCTGGAGAAACTCAGCGGGTCTGGCGGCATCTCTGGAGAAAAGTCACACGTGACGTTTCAGGTTGAAACCCTTCATCAGACTGAGAGTCAGGGGAAAGGGGAATGAGAGATATAGATGGTACTTGAGACAAATGAATGGAAGATATGCAAAAAGCAAATCAAAGAATTAGGGAGCCCACAATGGTCCATTGTTGGCTGTGGGATAGGAGAGCGAGATCCTTCAATGTTAGAGAGCCAGAGAGTCATAAGAGGCATACAGCCTGTCTCATCTACACTAGTCCCACCTGCCTGCCTGAGTTTAGCCTATATCCCTCCAACCCTGTCCTATCCAAGAAGCGTTTTGACCCAAAGCATCACCCATTCCTTCTCTCCAGAGATGCTGTCTGTTCCGCTGAGTTATTCCAGCATTTTGTGTCTATCTTCGTTGTAAACCAACATCTGCAATTCCTTCCAACATTATCCATGTACCTGTCTAATTGTCTGTTGCAATAGTCCCTGCCTCAACTACGTCTCAACTACAATGAATATCAATCAATCAATCAATAAGTTTATTGGCCAAGTATTCACATACAAGGAATTTACCTTGGTGCTCCGCTCGCACGTGACAACATGACAGTTAGGAATGACACAAAACATTAATAATGAAACATTATCGATTAAACATGTGAATTAAATAAAATACCAGAGGAAAAGGAGGCTACAGATTTTTGGTTATTGAATAGAGCTACCACTTGTGGAAAAAAGCTGTGGCAGATAGTCCGGAGTCACCTTCCAGAGGGAAGTGATTCAAAGAGTTTGTGGCTAGTGTTATTGCTGGATAATGGTGCTGCATCCCACCTCACGGGGTTGTGGGAGCATCTTCACTGCACAGATTGATGCATTTCCAGGAGGCAGATCACCGCCCACTACCCAAGGAGTAGCAGAATCGCGCATATACATTGGCCTTGGCACTAACGCTCACGTGCCAAAAATGGATCAACATAAAAAAGCTTTCATTGTCACTCAAAATGCATGATTCATTAATTATTACATTTGCACCAAGTGGGACCTTGTCGGATGGAAAGCTAATATTTTCTGCCCCACTAAAGCCATAAATAACGCTGCCATCTCCCTATCCCCAACTCGGTCCACCCCAGCACGGCCATGGTGCTCGATAAGAATGCGGCAATCAACCCGCCATCTCTAACAGCGATCCTCAACTCTCTCCCCCACTCCTCGGGAAGTTAGATGAATCAGTCATTGCACCTGCCACTTCGCTCCGTCAAAGAAAATAAATTAATAGGAAAGATAAATATCGTGTCTGACGTGTGAAATTTTTCAAATTGGTCGCCATTGAGAAATCGATAATCCTGTATTCGTAGGTGCAGTTGTAGTGGGGTCGCCATGTAGTTATGGGTAGTCGAGGTAGTCGTAGGTAGTTTTAGTTAATCGCCTTTGCTGACTGGGCATTTTCATTGGCTCATTGGGGAAAAAAAACATAAGCATGAGTTTGCAGAACCAAGGATAACCGACCGGTAATGTTAAATGCCCGCTAAATTTCACAGCTGTGTATCACTGGCTTATTAAAAGTTGGCTGGCTTCTTAAAAGTTGTCACTACTCCTTCTCCCCCCCCCCCTTCTCCACCCCCTTCTCCCCCCCCTTCTCCCCCATTTTCCCCTCCACCCCTCCGTTAAAGGACTTACCGTACACTGTGCTGGCCGTCTTAACATTCCTGTTGGTCGTGGTGTGTGTCTGTATCACGTTGGCTTTGCACCGGGTGAATTTCAGACAGCACCCCCGCTTTCCCTGGCCCCCTCCTTTGAGATGTGTTTGTGTGTGTGTGTTCCACTCTGACACTTGCCGTTCCAGTTTCCGGTATTTTCAGTCTCGCTGGCAGTCCACTGAAAAATCGTCCAGGTGGGACAGGCCCATTAGTCTGAAGACGTCTTTAATTTATAATAGACAAAGCACACCAATGGCAACATGACTAGCTCATTCTCCCCCTTTGATTGTTCCATATTCATCCTGTTCGGCTGCTATAAAACCCTGGACCGCCTGATGTAGAAATGTCTGATATTCGATCATTAGCCCAACAAAGATGCTTTGATGGAGGAAAGGTTTGAGTGCATCAAGCATTCCAAAAGGTTATTAAATGTGTCTCACTCAAGTGATGGTTCTGGTATTTACAATCTTGAAAGATAAAACGAGGCACATTGGAACCATGTTGTTATTTATGCGTGAACTTATAGAAACTTACAAAATTCTTGGGGATCTTATAGAAACTTACAAAAGGGGATCTTATAGAAACTTACAAAATTCTTAGACTCTTGGACAGGCTAGATGCAGGAAGATTGTTCCCGATGTTGGGGAAGTCCAGGACAAGGGGTCACAGCTTAAGGATAAGGGGGAAATCCTTTAAGATCGAGATGAGAAAAACATTTTTCACACAGAGTGGTGAATCTCTGGAACTCTCTGCCACAGAGGGTAGTTGAGGCCAGTTCATTGGCTATATTTAAGAGGGAGTTAGATGTGGCCCTTGTGGCTAAAGGGATCAGGGGGTATGGAGAGATGGCAGGTACGGGATACTGAGTTGGATGATCAGCCATGATCATATTGAATGGCGGTGCAGGCTCGAAGGGCCGAATGGCCTACTCCTGCACCTATTTTCTATGTATCTATGTAACTTGCAATTTTATCATGACTGCCTAGGGTCCGAAATGGAATGATTATTTAGTTTAGTTTAGTTTAATTTAGAGATGCAGTGTGGAATCATGCACTTTAACCCACCGAATTTGCGCCGATCAGCGATCTCCACACACAAACACTATCTTACACACTAGGGACAATTTACAATTTTACTGAAACAAATTAGCCTACAAACCTGTATGTCTTTGGTGTAGGAGGAAACAGGAGCACCCAGACAAAACCCACACAGTGACAGGGAGAACGTACAAACTCCATACAGACAGCACCAGCAGTCAGGATTGAACCCGGGTCTCTAACACTATAAGGCAGCAGCAACTCTACCGCTGCACCACTGTGCTGCCATTATTTAAAAAATCTAAATTCATGATGACCATCACTGATTTCTTTATCAATATAAAATTAAATTCCTCAGCTGCCACAGTGGGAATTGAAGTCTCGTCACTTGATTTTAAACAATATAATAAACGAAGAAAAAGGTTCAGTATATTTATACACATATACACACGCACACAAGGGACTCGACCTGAAACGCCACCCATTTATTTTGCCTCCACTCCACCACAGTGAGGAGGTGCTTGGAGGACTCACTGTGGTGGATGTTAATTTGTGTTTATTGTTGTTTATTATTGTATTATTGTATGTATGACTGCAGGCACGAAATTTCGTTCAGACAGTAAGGTCTGAATGACAATAAAGGAAATTCTAATTCTAATTCTAATTCTAATTTCTTCTCTCCAGAGATGCTGCCTGTCTCGCTGAGTTACTCCAGCATTTTGTGTCTACACACGCATACACATGCACACACACAGTTCTTTGGCACCATATTATAGGAAATATGTTGTCAAGCTGGAAAGGGTACAGAGAAGATGTATGAGGATGTTGCCAGGACTGAGCTTTGGGCAGAGGTTGAGCAGGCTGGGACTTTATTCCGTGGAGCGCAAGAGGATGAGAGGTGATAGTATAGAGGTGTATAAGGTCATGAGAGGAATAGATCAGGTAGATACACAGAGTCTTCAAAAGGGAACTGCAGATGCTGGAATATCGAAGGTACACAAAATTGCTGGGGAAACTCAGCGGGTGCAGCAGCATCTATGGAGCGAAGGAAATAGGCAACGTTTCGGGCCGAAACCCTTCTTCCGGAGAGAGGAGGAGAACTTCTTCAAAGTAGGCATACCTTGAGAAGATATCGCAGTGCGATATCGCAGAGATACACAGAGTCTCTTGCCCAGAGCAGGTGTATCGAGGACCAGAGGACATATGTTTAAGGTGAAGGGGAAAAGATTTAATAGGAATCTGAGGGGTAGCTTTTTCAAACAAAGGGTGGTGGGTGTATGGAACAAGCTGCTAGATAAGGTAGTTGAGGCTGGGACTATCCCAATGTTAAAGGAACAGTTAGACAGGTACATGGATAGGACAGGTTTGGAGGGACATAGACCAAATGCAGGCAGGTGGAACTAGTGTAGCTGCGCCATGTTAGCTGGTGTGGGCAAGTGGGGCAGAAGGGCCTGTTTCCACACTGTATCTCTCTATGACTATGATAGACAGCATATTCCTGAAACATCACCTATCCCTTTTATCCAGAGATGCTGCCGGATCTGCTGAGTTACTCCAGTACTTTGTGTCGACCTTTGCAATTAAATTCCTAGTTCACATGAAGTTCACAGATTATACGGCACACACGCAGTAATGATAATCACAACAAGAAATATAACAAATTACAAGTTTGCAGAATAAAATATCCTGCGTTCTGTGTCCTGACACCCAATCGTCAATAGCGAGAGGGTTGGTGAGAAATCAATAGTTAAGTTTCCATTTTCTTTGCGAGAGTCTGGCCCATTGATCAAGTGACATAACTTCAAATCCCAGGGGAGGAGCTGAGAGATTTAATTTCAATTTGATAAATAAATCAGTGAAATAAAAAAAACTACTCTCCGTGATTGTCACCATGCGTTTAGATTTTCGTTAAAAAATGGCGGTGTGGTAGTGTAGCTGCCATACAGCGCCAGAGACCCGGTTTGGATGCTGACCACGGGTGCTGTCTGCACGGAGTTTTGTATTTTCACCCCGTGACCACCTGAATTACCGCTCCAGTTTCCTCCCACATTCCAAAGACAATAGACAATAGGTGCAGGAGTTGGCCATTCAGCCCTTCGAGCCAGCACCGCCATTCAATGTGATCATGGCTGATCATCCCCAACCAGTACCCCGTTCCTGCCTTCTCCCCATATACCCTGACTCCGCTATCTTTAAGAACCCTATCTAGCTCTCTCTTGAAAGTATCCAAAGAACCGGCCTCCACCGCCCTCTGAGGCAGAGAATTCCACAGACTCACAACTCTCTGTGTGAAAAAGTGTTTCCTCATCTCCGTTCTAAATGGCCTACCCCTTATTCTTAAACTGTGGCGCCTGGTTCTGGACTCCCCCAACATCAGGAACATCTTTCCTGCCTCTAGCGTGTCCAAACCTTTAATAATCTTATACGTTTCAATAAGATTCCCTCTCATCCTTCTAAACTCCAGAGTGTACAAGCCCAGCCGCTCCATTCTCTCACCATATGACAGTGCCGCCATCCTGGAAATTTTCCTTGCGAACCGACACTGTACTTCCTCAATAGCAAGATTGTCCTTCCTCAAATTAGGAGACGTGCAGGTTTGAAGGTTAATTCGCTTCAGTAAAAATTGTAAATTGTCATAATGTGTGTAGGTTAGTGTGAATGTGCGGGGACCACTGGTCAGTGCGGACTCGGTGGGCCAAAGGGCTTGTTTCCGTGCTGTATCTCCAAAGTAAACTAAACTAAACTGAACTAAACTAAACTAAACATTATCTGTATAAATACAGAAACTCAGCGGGTGAAACTCAGTCTGAAGAAGGGTCTCGACCCAAAACGTTGCCTATTTCCTTCCCTCCATAGATGCTGCCTCACCCGCTGAGTTTCTCCAGCATTATTGTCTACCTTCAATTATCCAGCATCTGCAGTTTCTTCTTAAACTGTATAAATACAGAGCTCAATATTTATTGTTTTGTCACCCTGCTATGAATTGTAAATTGTTCCTAGTGTAGTAGATACAGCACGGAAACAGTCCCTTCGGCCCACCACGTCCATGCTGACCAGTGATCACCCCGTGCATTAGGATAGCGTTAGCATACGGGATGATCGCTGATCGACATGGACTCGATGGGCTGAAGGGCCTGTTTCCGTGCTGTTTCTCTACAGTCTAAAGTCTAAAGTTATTCTGGTTCACCAATGTGCTTCAGAGAAGTACGTTTGCCACCTTCAAATGTTCTGGTTTATATGCGACACCAAACCAACCATTTTCTTGAGTTTAGTTTAGTTTATTATTGTCACTTTACCAAGGTACAGTGAAAAGCATGCTATCCAGTCAAAGAAAAAGACTATAAATGATTACAATCCTTCTGCGCTGCAAGGAATAGTCATAGCCTACCCAACCTCTCTCTGTAGGGCAGACCCTCAATCCTGGGAACATCTGAGTAAAATCGTCTCTGCAGCTTTTTCAAATTAACGACATCCTCCCCGTAGCAAGGTGACAAAAACTGAACACAGTTGAAGTGTAAGTTACGTTTTGGGTCGGGACACTTCTGAAGAATGGTCTCGACCCGAAACATCACCCATCCTTTTTATCCAGAGATCTTGCCTCTCCCGCTGAGTTACCCCAGCATTTTTTGTCCACCTTTGGTATAAACCACCATCTGTAGTTCCTTGTTTCTACAGTTGAAGTGTTATGTGGATGCTGACAACCTGATGAAGGGTCTCAACCCGAAACGTCACCTGTTCCTTTTCTCCAGAGATGCTGCCTGACCCGCTGAGTTACTCCAGCATTTTGTGACTGTTAGCTTTTCCTCATCATTTTAGTTTGAGAGATACAGCGCGGAAACAGGCCCTTCGGCCCACCAAGTCCGTGCCAACCAACAATCCCCGCACATGAACACCTCGGCTCACAAACCGGTGACCCTTGGATTATCCTTCATCGGACTTTGCCGACTTTACCTTGCACTAAATGTTATTCTCTTATCATGTATCTATACACGGTAAATGAATCGATTGTAATCATGAATTGTAATCATGAATTGTATTCATGTAATCATGTATTGTAATCAAGTATTGTAATCATGAATTGTAATCATGAATTGTGATCATGTATTGTAATCAAGTATTGTAATCGTATTGTAATAATGAATTGTAATCATGTATTGTAATCATGAATTGTAATCATGTATTGTAATCATGTATTGTAATCATGTATTGTAATCATGTATTGTTCTGCTGAATGGATAGCAAGCAACAAAAGCTTTTCACTGTACCTCGGTACATGTGACAATACACTAAACTAAACTGAACTGAACTGACTGTACTATCCTACACACCAAGGACAATTTACAATTTCACTGAAGCCAATTAACCTGTGCGTGTTTGGAGTGTGGGAGAAAACTGGAGCAGTTGAAGAAAAGACACGCAGGTCACAGAGAGAATGTATAAACACTGTGAAGACAGCACCTGTAGTCAGGATCGAACCCGGTTCTCTGGCGCTGTAGGGCAGCGACTCTACCGCCGCCTCACCACCGTGCTCTTCTTTCATTGAATACAAAGTCAGTCATCGAGGCCAACAGAGAGCACCCTGAGACTGCACTCCAGTCACTCGTCCAAAACATTTATCTCCACTTCCTGCATGGTAGATAAAGCAGAAGGTTGAAGAGAAATTACCTCTGATCCCATAAAAGACATTGAAGGATGATTAATGTAAATCAGGCTGGGCAGATGCTCCCACTGAGGATCATCAGCCCGGTGCAGGAGAGGAGAGGGCTTGGAAAGAGTAATTGCTGAGTGCGCCAGTCCACCAGAGAGCATTAATAGACGTACGCCGCAGATCGTAAAGGTACGAGTTAATTAACGTGTTTTTCCAGATTACACACTTGATAAAATCTTAAACACTTCACTAGCTCAGCTCATCCTATGAATCTAAAACAAATTACTTCCCCAACTGTCTGTTCTTCCAGAAGTTATTGGGAGCACGGCACAAGCATGTCCAATCCAAGGCAGATTCAGCCAGGACAATGGGAGCGTCATGTTGGCGCAGCGGTAAAGTTCATAAGATCATAGCATCATAAGTAATAGGAGCAGAATTAGGCCATTCGGCCCATCAAACTTTTTCAACCAGATTGTTGTGAATCTGAGGAATTCTCTGCCACAGAAGGCAGTGGAGGCCAATTCACTGGATATATTCAAGAGAGAGTTTAGAAAAAGCTCTTAAGGCAAACGGAATCATGGGATATGGGGAGAAAGCAGGAACGGGGTAGTGATTCTGGATAATCAGCCATCATCATATTGAATGGCGGTGCTGGCTCGAAGAGCCGAATGGCCTTCTCCTGCACCTATTTTCTATGTTTCTATTTATTTCTAAGTCTACTCCGCCATTCAACCATGATTGATATGTCTCTCCCTCCTAACCCCATTCTCTTGCCTTCTCCCCATAACCTCAAGAGGTTGCCTCCTTACAGCGCCAGAGACCTGGGTTTCGATCCTGACTACAGGTGCTGTCTGTACAGAATTTGTACGTTCTCCCTGTGACCGTGGGTTTTTCTCCGGGTGCTCCAGTTTCCTTCCACATTCCAAAGACGTACTGGTTTGTAGGTTAATTGGCTTCTGTAAAAATAGAATTAGTGTATGGATGAATGCTGATCAGAGGCCAAACGCGGGCAGGTGGGGGCGAATGTAGATGGGGCATATTGGTGGGTGTGAGCAAGTTGGGCCGAAGGGCCTGTTTCTACACTGTATGACAATATCAAATCACGAGGGGAATTGATATGGTGAATGTACAGAGTATTTGCTTATCGGGGTTGAAGACTCAAAACTCTTGTGCTGGACGGGGGGACCTTTCTCTAGCCAGGTTATGGAGAAGCGAAATGTTTTCCATCCACAACAATAGATCTGTTCCTTCAGCAGTGGACCCACCTTTGATCTTATGATCTTATGAAGATTTAAAAGACATTTGGACAGGTACATGGATAGTAAAGGGTTTTGAGGTATATAAGCCAACAGTGGGCAGATGGGAGAAGATGGGCATTTTGGTCGGCATGGACAGGTTACTTTGAAGTTTCAAATTCCTGGGCGTGCACATCTCTGAAGATCTTTCCTGGTCCGAGAACACTAATGCAATTATCAAGAAAGCTCATCAGCGCCTCTACTTCCTGAGAAGTTTACGGAGAGTCGGTTTGTCAGGGAGGACTCTCTCTAACTTCTACAGGTGCACAGCAGAGAGCATGCTGACCGGTTGCTTCGTGGCTTGGTTCGGCAACTTGAGCGCACTGGAAAGAAAAAGACTATAAAAAGTAGTAAACACTGCCCAGTCCATCATCGGCTCTGACCTTCCTTCCATTGAGGGGATTTATCGCAGTCGCTTCCTCAAAAAGGCTGGCAGTATCATCAAAGACCCACACCATCCTGGCCACACACTCCTCTCCCTGCCACCTTCAGGTAGAAGGTACAGGAGCCTGAAGACTGCAACAACCAGGTTCACTCCCCCACAGCCATCAGGCTATTAAACCTGGCTCGGACAAAACTTTGATTATTAATAACCAATTATCTGTTATTTGCACTTTATCAGTTTATTTAATCATGTGTGTATATATTTATATTATAGTATATGGACACATTGATCTGTTTTGTAGTAAATGCCTACTATGTTCTGTGTGCTGAAGCAAAGCAAGAATTTCATTGTCCAATCAGGGACACATGACAATAAACTCACGAACTTGAACTTGAACTTGAACTTGAACTTGAAAGGCCTGTTCTGTGCTGTATGAATCCAAGGTTATTGTAGATCAGTGCATGCTCCTTTAACATAGTGACCTCACCACTACTAACCACTCCCCATTGTCTCTTGTATAATTGTAGCTTCCCCACCTCCAGCTCGCTCTCTAGCTCCAGTGATGACCACGGACAGCTAGTGCATAGTGTGTGTAGTGCTTATAATAAAGTTACGTAGTAAAAGACTTTGTGTGTCAAGTAAGACCTTTTACATTGTGTCAGCGCGGTAGACTCGCGTCTCCTGTTCATCGGCTTTATTTTATTATTTGTTTATCCCAGTTGTGTCCCCACCTCAACATTTTTACTATGTCCAACTCGTGTCGTCGTCCCGACACGCTCGTTTTTGACACGGACATCGTGCACCGCTGGACTGTCTTCCAGCGCGACTACGAACACTATATCGCGATCGCTCATCCTGGTGCCACTCCTGCGGTACAGGCTCACCTACTCCTCAACCTGGCTGGTCCGGAGGCAATGGAACATTATGCCTCGTTCGAGTTCACCCCTCCGGAAGACCGTAACGACCCGGTATGTCTCATAGCCAAATTCACTGCCCTCTGCGATATACCCACCAATAACATTATCGAGCGTTTTAAGTTCTTCCAAAGGCGTCAGACTCCCGGTGAGCACATTGACGCTTTCATTGCCTCTTTGCGACATATGGCTCGGCGGTGCCGCCTTGAAGCGATAACACCGGACGAAATGATCAGGGACGTCCTGGTCAACGGTCTCCTAAACTCTAAGCTGCGTGACGAGCTCCTGATGAAGCCTGATCTAACGCTAAGGGATGCCATGCATGCCGCTCGCATGGCCTCTGCTGTTGGCTCCGTATCTCAACCGGTGTCCCAGGACATCAATTTCACTGGTACTGCTGGCCGCCGGCGGATCAATTGCCCGCCACGCCAGTGTACCGCCACTGCACCCGCTAAGGTCACCCCTCGTCGCTGCCCAAATTGCAATTTCTCTTCCCACCAGTTCAACGTTTGCCCAGCGCAGGGTAAAACTTGTAATTCCTGCGGGAAGCTGAACCACTTTTCTGCAGCATGTCGATCGCGTGGGAAACCTGTCCCTGCGCCTAGAAGGAGTCTAAACAACCTTGTGGACTGTGATAGCGCGCCTGGTTCCCAGTACCAGCCAGATGAACTCCCTGACTCTGATACGAGTTCCTCCTAAACTCATTATCACAGTGTGATTCAACTGTGTTTTCGCTTTTGGGTGCACCTGCATTGATAACAGATCCCTCTGTACATGTTACTGCGAATGGACACTCCTTCCCTGCGAAGGTCAATACTGGTGCTTTTGCCAATGTTATGTCTGTTAGCCTCTTCAAGCAGATAAGCTCGGGGGAGAGGGCGACTCCCGATGACTCCCGCCTTCATGCCTATGGGGGAGGTATTCTGGTCGCTGTGGGGAAGGCCACGGTTATCTGTACAGTTCTTGAGACCTCTCGGCCCCTCACTTTTCTCCGGCTGGAATCTGAAAACGTCACCCTGCTGGGCGCCCGTGCATGCCAGGACTTTGGTTTGGTCTCTTTCCACCGCGACATCCGCCTGGTGCAGGCTCCCATGGACCCCCTGAACGAGTATCCCGACCGTTTTGATGACGTTCTGGGCAAACTGGACTGTGCCTACAAAATCGTTGTTGACCCGGGGGTCAACCCGGTGATTAGACCGGCCCACCGTGTGTCTTTTGCCATGAACGGCCGCGTGGAGTCCACACTGCGTGACATGGTTTCCACTGGCATTCTCAAGGAGGTGAGCGCACCCACCCTGTGGGTCTCCACCATGGTCGTCGCTGCCAAGAAGGACGCGAGCGAGATCAGGATCTACATCAACCCGAAGGACCTGAACCTTGCTATCAAACGCCCGCACTACCCCATGCGGACGGTGGAGGACGTCGCTGCACAGGTCGGTCCGGCCACAGTCTTCTCGGTCCTAGATGCCAAGAGCTCCTTTTGGCAGATCCCTCTGGATGAACGTTCATCCTTCCTGACCACCTTTATCACACCCTTCGGCAGGTTCCGTTTTCTCCGCATGCCTTTTGGGATCAACTCAGCAAGCGAGGTTTTCCAGCGCACCATGGAACAGCTGTTTGCCGGGTTGCCGTGCGCTATCATTGTGGATGACATTTTGGTATACGGGAGGGACGTCGCTGAGCACGACCTGCACCTCCGTCAAGTCCTGGACAGGGCTCGTGAGATCAATCTCAAACTTAACCCGAAGAAGTGTCGGTTCCGCGTTCAGGAAGTCACTTACGTAGGCCACGTTTTCACGGCCGGGGGTCTAAAGCCAGACCCCCAGAAGACGGCTGCGGTCACCGAAATGCCCGCTCCCACCGACGTGCCCGGCCTGCAGCGCTTTCTGGGCATGGTCAACTACCTGGGGAAGTTCATACCCGACCTCAGCGAACTGAGTGCTCCCCTGAGGGAGCTGATCAAGAAGGACAATGCCTGGGTCTGGCTCCCGCATCACCAGTCGGCATTCGTGGCCCTGAAGTCCAAGCTCGCACGCACCCCGACTCTCAAGTTCTTTGATCTAAACAGGCCAATCGTCCTCACTTGCGATGCATCTCAGTTCGGCCTCGGTGCCGCCTGCCTGCAGCTCTATGACAATCGGCAGCTGCCTGTTTCCTATGCCTCTCGCACCATGACCCCTGCTGAGCAGCGCTACGCTCAGATCGAGAAGGAGCTCCTTGCCGTGGTTTTCGCATGCTCCAAATTCAAAGGACTACATTCTGGGCAACACCTTCACCATTGAAACTGACCACCAGCCGCTGGTCTCTATCTTGAACAAGCCCATCCATGCGGCCTCTTCACGTTTGCAGCGGATGATGCTGCAGCTCCAGCGTTTCACGTTCCAGATTGTGTACCGCAAGGGCAAGGAAATGTTTGTGGCCGACACATTGTCCCGTGCGCCGCTCCCTTCCGTTGCCTGCCATCCATACGAATCGTCTGACCTGATGGTAATGAACGTTAACATTGTTCCTTCCCAGCAGATGCAGTCCCTGGTCAAACACACTGCCGCTGATCCTGCCCTGCAACAGCTTGCGGACGTCATCCGCCGTGGCTGGCCTGACCGATGCTCTTCCCTGCCGGCTGGTGCCGTGCCCTACTTCCTGGTTCGGGACGAATTGGTGCGGCACAACGGCGTGGTGGTGAAGGGTCACAAGGTCGTGGTGCCGGCCGCGCTGCGGGATCATTACTTTCAAACCGCCCACAACGGCCACCCCGGGGTGGAGGCCACTTTGTCCCAGGCACAAGCCCAGTTTTACTGGCCTGACATGGTTCAGGACATCCGGGACAGGGTCTCCGCCTGTGCTGCCTGCAACAGTCTCCTGCCTCATCAACAGCGCCAACCTCTCATGCAGCAACCGGCTCCCGAGTTGCCGTGGATGGCTGTCGCCACTGACATATTCGAATGGCGTGGCAAACACTTCCTGGTCCTGGTGGACTCCTACTCCAGCTGGTTCGAGGTGGACCAGCTGCCGTCCCTCACGTCTGCTGCCGTCATCGGGAAGCTTCGCCGCCACTTTTCGACCTTTGGGTCCCCGGTGACTCTCCAATCCGACAACGGTGGCCAGTTTTCCAGCGCGGAGTTCCGTGCCTTCGCCGCCCGTTGGAACAATCGCCACATCACCAGCAGCCCCGAGTACCCACAAAGCAATGGCCTTGCAGAGCACGCTGTCCGCAGCGCCAAGGAGCTGCTGGAACATTGTCGGCTTGCTCATTCGGACTTCTACCTTGCCCTCCTCAACCTCCGCAACATTTCCCGGGACCCCACACTCGGTTCGCCTGCCCAGCGCCTCATGTCCCGCACCACTCGCTCCCCTCTCCCGGTCTCTCAGCAATCCCTCAAGCCCACGGTCCGGAGCCCTGCCGCTGTCAAGGAGCGCATCATCGAGAAGCAGGTCATCCAGAAGCGCTCCTTTGACAAGTCATCCCGTCTCCTTCCCCGTCTGTTCCCAGGCCAGGTTGTCCGGATGCAGTCCCCCTCCGGTCATCACCGGCTGGCCGTTGTCATTGGCAATGCTGACTCTCCCCGGTCATACCTGGTTGACTACGAGGGCACCATGTACCGTCGGTCCCGCCAGCACCTGCTACTTGTCAACGAGCCTGCTCCGCCTCCCGCAGACCCGTTTTCGCCGCCTGTCCCTTCCCCACTGCCCGAAACTCCTCCTGCCCCTGTCACTCCTCGCATGCCCCGGACACTGCCCTCTCAGCTATCTGTGCCCCGCACACACCAGCCTCCTTCTCCTGCCTCACCTGCGAGTGTACCTGTTTCGCCTCCCCGTCCTCATCCTTCCCCTGGGCGCTCTTCACCCGGATCTCCCGTCTCTGTCCCTGCCCCCGTCCCTGCGGCTCCTGCGGTTGAACGGGAAGGCGGGTTGCGCACCCGCTCTGGGCGGTTGGTCAAGCCGCCTGTCCGGTACGGAGTGTGCGAGTAGTCTGTATCATGATATAGTCTAACTGTTCCCTGCTTATGGTCTGATTCTAGCGTATGAGCCGTGGTCGCTTTTGTTTCCAAGAGGAAGGATGTAGATCAGTGCATGCTCCTTTAACATAGTGACCTCACCACTACTAACCACTCCCCATTGTCTCTTGTATAATTGTAGCTTCCCCACCTCCAGCTCGCTCTCTAGCTCCAGTGATGACCACGGACAGCTAGGGCATAGTGTGTGTAGTGCATATAATAAAGTTATGTAGTAAAAGACTTTGTGTGTCAAGCAAGTCCTTTTTACAGTTATGATCCTAATTGACTATCAAACAATGCCCCCAGTGCTTTGTTTAGTTTAGTGATACAGTGTGAAACAGGCCCTTTGGCCCACCGAGTCCGTGCCGACCAGCGATCACCCGTACACTAATTGTATCCCACACACACCAAGGACAATTTATGTTGAGAAGGGTGCCATGTAAACTGGGTGGGGATATGGTAGATATTGCTCTTAGGGCTAACGGAATCAAGGGATATCGGGAGAAAGCAGGAGCAGGGTATTGATTCTGGGTGATGAGGATGATTCTGGATGATCAGCCATGATCATATTAAATGGCGGTACTGGCTCGAAGGGCCGAACGGCCTGCTCCTACACCTATTTCCTATGTTTCTATGATGATGTATGGTACCGGCATGGTGAAGTGGCCACAGGGCAGACACCTTTAAACCCAGGTAGAAAACACTGATGCATTTGAAGAATTTTACTTCTTTCAATGAAGCTACATTTGATTCATCGAACCTTGGGGGATTGTAGCTGCGGTCGAGCCAATCTGTCTTCTTGACAACATAGGAAATCAGCTACATGAACCATATTCATATTGCCCTCCAGGTAATTAAATCTTCCCTTGGATAAGAAGGCCAACATTGTTATAGAGTCATAAGAGTTATGCAGCATGCAAACAGGCCATTCAGCCAACTCAACCATGCTGAACAAGACGACTATTTGAGCTAGTTCCTTTCATCCTTATAGAGTCCATAGGCCAAAACAATATTGAAAAATACCTTTCCATCAACCTTGAAATGCCGGGCAAGTTGGAATACTGGGCTAGTCCTATATACCTGCATTTGGTTCATAGCCCTCCAATTCATATCCTTTCGGCCCCCCTTCGGTCATGGCTGGCCATGGGTGTCTCCAGGGTGATATTCCCTAATGGAGGATGCCAGTGCATGTCTTTGTTTAACGCGGGGAGACTGGTGCACAGACAGCCACCCCACGGTCCTTGGCAGATCTGGGCCAGGATCCAGTGGCATGGAGTCCAAGACGACCGGAGACCCTTTCCTGCTGCAGCCTTCATCCGCCTTCCCAGCCGTTGTGACGCTCCACTAAGGTCAGCCATCGTCCTCTGCCTGTTCCACCGTTGAGGTCTTGGTTGGATTGCTCATTGTCATATATATAGTTTAGTTTAGTTTAGTTAGAGATACAGTGCAGAAGCAGGCACTTCAGCCTACCGGGTCCGAGCCGGCCAGCGATCCCTGCACATGAACACTATCTTACACACTAGGGACAATTTACAATTGCATTAAGCCAATTAACGTACAAACCTGTATGTCTGGAGTGTGGGAGAAAATCCGGAGAAAATCCACCTAGGTCATGGGGAGAACGTACTCCATACAGGCAAGCTGTAACTCCATACAGACCAGCACACATAGTCAGGATCAAACCCGGGTCACTGGCGCTGTAAGGTAGCAACTCCACCACTGCACCACTGTGCCATCCAATATCTGTCCAACTGCCTTTTAAAAGTCATAAATATATCCACACCATCTTCAGGTTTGGTCCAGATATGGACTATGCTCTGAGTGAAAACATTATCTCTGAGGTTCCTCTTAAATCTCTCTCCCACTCATCTAAAGCCTATGCCCTCTACTTTTCGAATCCTCTAACCTAGGAAAATTAACTGTGTTCACTTTGTCCATGCCCAACATGCTCTTGTCCAGCCCAATAAGTTCACCCCTCGGCCTCCAATGCTCCAAAGAAAAAACTCCAGATCTATCCAACTTCTCCCTATAACTCAAGCCCACGTCCAGTTAACATCTTGGTGAATCTGTGTCCTCTGGTTCTCCAATCCCCTACTCTAGAAACATAGAAACATGGAAAATAAGTGCAGGAGTAGGCCATTCGGCCCTTCGAGCCTGCACCGCCATTCAATATGATCATGGCTGATCATCCAACTCAGTATCCTGTACCTGCTTTCTCTCCATACCCCCTGATCCCTTTAGCCACAAGGGCCACATCTAACTCCCTCTTAAATATAGCCAATGAACTGGCCTCAACTACCTTCTGTGGCAGAGAATTCCACAGATTCACCACTCTCTGTGTGAATTTTTTTTTCTCATCTCAGTCCTAAAAGACTTCCCCCTTATCCTTAAACTGTGACCCCATGTTCTGGACTTCCCCAACATCAGGAACAATCTTCCTGCATCTAGCCTGTCCAACCCCTTAAGAAGTTTCTATAAGATCCCCCCTCTAGGCACGGGACTGTGAGTGTGCTCTCGCCAATCACTTGTCCAGCTGCATCATAATGTGCCACCGTTTGTATTCAATGCCTTTTCCAATGAAGGCAGGCGAAGCAAATGCTTTCTTCACAACATGGTTTGGGAACAGCCCAATCCAAGACCACGTAAATCAAGATTTGATATTATAGGAACAAGAGCATTATTTCAAAAATGCATACATCAAACACATATAAAGCACAAGGTGCTGTACTTGCTGATCCTTTCATTTTACACTTCCCTGTACCTCAAAAGTTAATAGTACAAGTGGGATTTTCAATCTTACAGAGTCGTACTGTCATACAGGGTGGAAACAGGCCACTTGGGGCCAACTTGCCCACCCCGGCCGACATATCCCAGCTACACTAGTCCCACCTGTCTGCCTCTTCAGCAGATTAAACCCAAAACTTTGCTTTAACTTCAAATGAAGCTGTTGTGATAAGATCATGTGATAGGAGTAGAATTAGGCCGTTTGGTCCACCAAGTCTACTCCACGATTGAATCATGGTTGATCTATTTCTCCCTCCTAACCCCATTCTCCTGCCTTCTCCCCATAACCTCTGACACCCATAATCATGAATCTTTCTATCTCTGCCTTAAAAATATCCACTGACGGCCTCCGCAGCCTTTGTGGCAAAGAATTCCATGTTAATATCATGTTAATATTTACTGTATGTTGTAGGGTAAAGAATATTGAGGGCTAATAACTAGTAAATGGGGATGTGGATCGCACTCATGTGGTGACAGGGAAGCTTAAATGTAGAGACATGGAATGCAGCAGTGATGACTCCAATGTTTCAGGAACTTCATTGATGATGTTACAGCATGCACCCAAAATTGGATCCACTGTTAACAACATTAGACTTGTGGATAATCATCTCATTCTGTTTGTCACCTAATTAAGTCTTTCTGCGTGCCATCCTGTGTAAGACCTCGAGGGACTCAAATAGAGAAAGCTAGTAGACAGTGTGTGAGGCAGGAGGCAGAGGAGGGAAGCACTCAGACCCAACATGTAGGGGGGAAAGGAGAAAAAAATAATAGCAAGGTGAAAAGTAAAAATGGCAGGCAGACAAATCCAGGGCAAAAATCAAAAAGGGCAACTTTTCAACATGATTGTATAAGGGGTAAGAGTGTTGTAAAAACAAGCCTGAAGGCTTTGTGTCTCAATGCAAGGAGCATTCATAATAAGGTGGATGAGTTGAATGTGCAGATAGCTATTAATGATTATGATATAGTTGGGATCACGGAGACATGGCTCCAGGGTGACCAAGGCTGGGAGCCCAACATCCAGGGATATTCAATATTCAGGAGGGATAGACAGAAAGGGAAAGGAGGTGGGGTAGCGTTGCTGGTTAGAGAGGAGATTAACGCAATGGAAAGGAAGGACATTAGCTTGGAGGATGGGGAATCGATATGGGTAGAGCTGCGAAACACTAAGGGGCTGAAAGGGTGTTGTGTACAGACCACCTAACAGTAGTAGTGGAGTTGGGGATGGCATCAAACAGGAAATTAGAAATGTGTGCAACAAAGGTAAAACAGTTATAATGGGTGACTTCAATCTACATATAGGTTGGGTGAATCAAATTGGCAGGGGTGCTGAGGAAGAGGATTTCTTGGAATGTATGCGGGATAGTTTTTTAAACCAACATGTATAGGAACCAACGAGAGAGCAGGCTATACTAGACTGGGTATTGAGTAATGAGGAAGGGTTACTTAAAAGTTTTGTTGTGCATGGCCCCTTGGGCAAGAGTGACCATAATATGATTGAGTTCTTCATTAGGATGGAGAGTGACATTGTTAATTCAAAAACAAGGGTTCTGAACTTAAAGAAAAGTAACTTTGAGGGTATGAGACCAAGATTGACTGGCAATTGATTCTTAAAGGGTTGACGGTGGATATGCAATGGAAGGCATTTAAAGACTGCATGGATAAACTACAACAATTGTTCATCCCAGTTTGGCAAAAGAATAAATCAGGGAAGGTAGTGCATCTGTGGATAACAAGGGAAATCAGGGATAGTATCAAAACAAAAGATGAAGCGTGCAAATTAGCCAGAAAAAGCAGCCTACCAGAGGACTGGAAGAAATTCAGAGTCCAGCAGAGGAGGACAAAGGGCTTAATTAGGGCAGGGAAAATAGATTATGAAAGAAAACTGGCAGGGAACATAAAAACTGACAGCAAAAGTTTTTATAGATATGTGAAGAGAAAGAGATTAGTTAAAATAAATGTAGGCCCCTTGCAGTCTGAAACAGGTGAATTGATCATGGGGAACAAGGACATGGCAGACCAATTGAATCACTACTTTGGTTCCGTCATCACTAAGGAAGACATAAATAATCTGCCGGAAATAGCAGGGGACCACGGGTCAAATGAGATGGAGGAACTGAGTGAAATCCAGGTTAGCCGGGAAGTGATGTTAGATAAATTGAATGGGTTAAAGGCCGATAAATCCCCAGGGCTGGATAGGCTGCATCCCAGAGTACTTAAGGAAGTAGCCCTAGAAATAGTGGATGCATTAGTGATAAATTTTCAAAACTCTTTATTTTCTGGAGTAGTTCCTGAGGATTGGAGGGTAGTAAAATGTAACCCCACTTTTTAAAAAGGGAGGGAGAGAGAAAACGGGGAATTACAGACCAGTTAGTCTAACATCGGTAGTGGGGAAACTGCTAGAGTCAGTTATTAAAGATGGGATAGCAGCACATTTGGAAAGTGGTGAAATCATTGGACAAAGTCAGCATGGATTTATGAAAGGTAAATCATGTCTGAAGAATCTTATAGAATTTTTCGAGGATGTAACTAGTAGAGTGGATAAGGGAGAACCAGTGGATGTGTTATATCTGGACTTTCAGAAGGCTTTCGACAAGGTCCCACATAAGAGATTAGTATACAAACTTACAGCACACGGTATTGGGGGTTCAGTATTGATGTGGATAGAGAACTGGCTAGCAAACAGGAAGCAAAGATTAGGAATAAACGGGTCCATTTCAGTATGGCAGAGAGTGACTAGTGGGGTACCGCAAGGCTCAGTGCTGGGACCCCAGCTATTTACAATATATAGTAATGATTTGGATGAGGGAATTGAATGCAACATCTCCAGGTTTGTGGATGACACGAAGCTGGGGGACAGTGTTAGCTGTGAGGAGGATGCTAGGAGGCTGCAAGGTGACTTGGATAGGCTGGGTGAGTGGGCAAATGCATGGCAGATGCAGTATAATGTGGATAAATGTGAGGTTATCCACTTTGGTGGCAAAAACAGGAAAGTAGACTATTATCTAAATGGTGGCCGATTAGGAAAAGGGGAGATGCAACAAGACTTGGATGTCATGGTACACCGGTCATTGAAAGTAGGCATGCAGTTGCAGCAGTCAGTGAAAAAAGCAAATGGTATGTTAGCATTCATAGCAAAAGGATTTGAGTATAGGAGCAGGGAGGTTCTACTGCACTTGTATAGAGTATTGGTGAGACCACACCTGGAGTATTGTGTACAGTTTTGGTCTCCTAATCTGAGGAAAGACATTCTTGCCTTAGAGGGAATACAGAGAAGGTTCACCAGACTGATTCCTGGGATGTCAGGACTTTCATATGAAGAAAGACTGGATAGACTTGGCTTGTACTCGCTAGAATTTAGAAGATTGAGGGGGGATCTTATAGAAACTTACAAAATTCTTAGGGGGTTGGACAGGCTAGATGCAGGAAGATTGTTCCCGATGTTGGGGAAGTCCAGGACAAGGGGTCACAGTTTAAGGATAAAGAGGAAATCCTTTTGGACAGAGATGATAAAAACATTTTTCACGCAGAGAGTGGTGAGTCTCTGGAACTCTCTGCCACAGAAGGTAGTTGAGGCCAGTTCATTGGCTATATTTAAGCGGGAGTTATATGTGGCCCTTGTGGCAAAAGGGATCAGGGGGTATGGAAAGAAGGCAGGTACAGGATACTGAGTTGGATGATCAGCCTTGATCATATTGAATGGCGGTGCAGGCTCGAAGGGCCGAATGGCCTACTCCTGCACCTATTTTCTATGTTTCTATGTTTCTATGTTTCTATGTTTTAGTGTTTGTCAAGCTTCTGTTCGGTCGGCATAGTGGTGCAGCGGTAGAGCTGCTGCCTGACAGCACCAGAGACCCGGGTTCAATCCTGACTGCGGGTGCTGTCTATACGGAGTTTGTACGCTCTCTCTGTGACCTGCGTGGGTTTAATCCAAGATTTTCGGTTTCCTCCCACACTCAATGGACAATAGACAATAGGTGCAGTAGTAGGCCATTTGGCCCTTCGAGCCAGCACCGCCATTCAATGTGATCGTGGCTGATCATCCCCAATCAGTACACCGTTCCTGCCTTCTCCCCATATCCCCTGACTCCGCTATTTTTAAGTCCTATCTAGCTCTCTCTTGAAAGCATCCAGAGATCCTGCCTCCACCGCCCTCTGAGGCAGAGAATTCCACAGACTCACCACTCTCTGTGAGAAAAAGTGTTTCCTCGTCTCCGTTCTAAATGGCTTACTCCTTATTCTTAAACTATGGCCCCTGGTTCTAGACTCCCCCAACATCGGGAACATGTTTCATGCCTCTAGCGTGTCCAAGCCCTTAACAATCTTATATGTTTCAATGAGATCACCTCTCATCCTTCTAAACTCCAGAGTTTACAAGCCCAGCTGCTCCATTCTCTCAGCATATGACAGTCCCGCCATCCCAGGAATTAACCTTGTAAACCTACGCTGCACTCCCTCAATAGCAAGAATGTCCCTCCTCAAATTAGGGGACCAAAACTGCACACAATACTCCAGGTGTTGTCTCACTAGGGCTCTGTACAACTGCAGAAGGAACTCTTTGCTCCTATATTCGATTCCTCTTGTTATATAGGCCAACATGCCATTCGCTTTCTTCACTGCCTGCTGTACCTGCATGCTTACTTTCATAGATTGATGTACAAGGACCCCCAGATCCCGTTGTACTTACCCTTTTCCCAACTTGACGCCATTTAGATAGTAATCTGCCTTCCTGTTCTTGCTACCAAAGTGGATAACCTCACATTTATCCGCATTAAACTTCATCTGCCATGCATGGACTTTGTGCCTTCCCCCACAGTGGGAATCACTGTGGGGGGATGTTTTTATGTTTTGGTGTTGAATTTCTTCATGAATGCTGTGTTGTATTTTTATTAGTGTGCTGCAAGGACATCAGAATTTCCCCTGAATAAGGGGATTAATAAAGTCTATCAATCAATCAATCTGCCCACTCCCCCAACCTGTCCAAGTCATCCTGCATTCTCATAGCATCCTCCTCACAGTTCACACTGCCACCCAGTTTTGTGTCATCTGCAAATTTGCTAATGTTACTTTGAATCCCTTCATCCAAATCATTGATGTATATTGTAAATAGCTGTGGTCCCAGCACCGAGCCTTGCGGTACCCCACTAGTCACTGCCTGCCATTCTGAAAGGGATCCGTTAATCCCTACCCTTTGTTTCCTGTCTGCCAACCACTTTTCTATCCATGTCAGCACTCTACCCCCAATACCATGTGCCCTAATTTTGCCCACTAATCTCCTATGTGGGACCTTATCAAATGCTTTCTGAAAGTCCAGGAACACTACATCCACTGGCTCTCCCTTGTCCATTTTCCTAGTAACATCTTCAAAAAAATCCAGAAGATTAGTCAAGCATGATTTCCCCTTCGTAAATCCATGCTGACTCGGACCGTTCCTGTTGCTGCTATCCAAATGTGCCGTTATTTCATCTTTTATAATTGACTACAGCATCTTCCCCACCATTGATGTCAGGCTAACTGGTATATAATTCCCCGTTTTCTCTCTTCTGCCTTTCTTAAAAAGTGGGATAACATTAGCTACCCTCCAAACCACAGGAACTGATCCTGAGTCTATAAGGCTCCTAAGGCATACAGGTCTGTTTGTTAATTGGCTTGGTATAAGTGTAAATTATCACTATGTGTGTGTAGTAGTGTTAGTGTGCGGGAATCGCTGGTCGTTGTGGACTCGGTGGACTGTAGGACCTATTTCCGCTCTCTATCTCTATAAAAAAAAAAATTCTGAGTTCCATCCTGTGTAAGATTCGTTTGTCAAGTTTCTGTGGAAGACTTTGTTTTATTGTTACTCACGTTTATGTAATTAAGACATCATTTTACTGTCAAGATTCTGAGTACTCTTGTCACCTGAGAATATAAAAACCGTACCAAAGCCGCGCTTGAGACATTAGCTTTAGCTAGTCTACTGGTGTGCACAAGTTTAATAATTCCCCTGTTACTTCAACCACTAACTCCGTGTGGCCTTTCCATTTTGCTCCTACATTGTATGAGGATTGCTGTGTTCTAGTTTAGTTCAGTTTAGTTTATTGTCACGTGTACCGAGCTGCAGTGAAAAGCTTTTGTTGCGTGCGGAAAGACAATACATGATTACAATCGAGCCATTTACAATGTACAGATATATGATAAGGGAATAACATTTTGTGCAAGAAAAAGCCAGTAAAGTCTGATAAAAGAGTCTGAGGGTATTCAATGAGGTAGATAGTAGTTCAGCGCTGCTCTCTGGTTGTGGTAGGATGATTCAGTTGCTTGATAACAGCTGGGAAGAAACTTTCCCTTAATCCGGAGGTGGGCGTTTTCGCACTTCTGTACCTTTTGCCCGATGGGAGAGGGGAGAAGAGGGAATGGCCAAGGTGCGGCTTGTCCTTGAATATGCTGCTGGCCTTGCCGAGGCAGCGTGAGGTGTAAATGAAATAAATGGAAGGGAAGATGGTTTGTGTGACGGTCTGGGCCGCGTCCACATTTCTCTACAATTTCTTGTGGTCTTGGATGGAGCTGTTCCCAAACCAAGCTGTGATGTATCCGGATAAAATGCTTTCTACGGCGCATCTGTTGACGTTGGTGAGAGCATTTTATCGGGATGCATCACAGCTTGGTTTGGGAACAGGTCCATCCAGTATTCTGCCAGTATTCAGTTGCAGGAGATGAAGAGTTATTGGGCTCCCAGCAAGGATTTCTTTCCTTCACAGACCATATGCTTCCAACTACTTTTCATTCATTCATTTTAGAAAATATGCCCAGTTGCTCCCACAGTGTTAAAAAAGTGCATTTTAGTTTCGTTTTGTTTCGAGATACGGCACGGAAACAGGCCCTTTGGCCCTCCGAGTCTGCATCAACCAACGATCACCCCGTACACTAGCACTATCCTACACGCTAGTGACAATTTTCAATCTTTACCGAAGCCCATTAACCTACAAACCTGTACGTCTTTGGAGTGTGGGAAGAAACAGGAGCACCCGGGGAAAAACCCATGCAGGTTACGGGGAGAACGTACAGACAGCACTGGTGGTCAGGGTCGAACCCGGGTCTCTGGCGCTGTAAGGCATCAGCTCCACCGCTGCGCCACCGTGCCGCCCGTACATTTTCTCTCAAATGATTTCTATGTGTAAACCTTATCGAACAATTGTGTGGTGAATCTGTGGAATTCTTTGCCACAGAAGGCTGCGGAGGCCAAGTCAATGGATATTTTTTAAGGCAGAGTTAGATTCTTGATTAGTTGTTATGGGGAGAAGGAGGAGAATAGGGTTAGGTGGGAGAGATAGATCAGCCATGATTGAATGGCGGAGTAGACTTGATGGGTCAATTGGTGTAATTCTGCTCCAATCACTTATGACAAACGATTCCATCTGTTTACATCTGTTTCTCTGCACTGAGCATAACAAATAAATAAAACTGCAGAAGATGTAATCATTTTTTCACTAGCCCTTCTCCCTCAAGAAGATCGTGTACTCATTTCTGAGTTATTTTGCTTGAATAAACAGGTACTTACTATTAAATATGCTCTGCTGGAATTTATGTTTCAATTTAAATTTTATTCAAAATCTCCCTCTAGGCTGGAATAATGAGGTCAATATTTCCAGGAAAAAAGCTTCCTTTGGTTACTTTTGAGATTTGACTCAAATGTATATCTACATTAAAATATAACAAAATGTTATTTTGCACAGCATTTTTATTTGCTACGGTTTAGTTTAGTTTAGTTTACTTTAGTACAGCTTGGAAACAGGTCCTTCGACCCACCGAATCCGCACCGACAAGTGATTCCCACGCACTAACAGTATCCTACACACACAAGGGACAATTTACATTCATGCCAGTCCAATTAACCTACAAACCTGTACGTCTTTGGAGTGCAGGAGGAAAGCAAAGCTCTCGGAGAAAGCCTACACAGATCAAGGGGAGAACGTATAAACTCCGTATAGACAGCACTCGTGGTCAGGATCGGACTGGGGTTTTTGGCACTGTAATGCCCCTGTCCCACTTAGGAAACCTGAACGGAAACCTCTGGAGACTTTGTGCCCCACCCAAGGTTTCCGTGCAGTTCCCAGAGGTTTTTGTCAGTCTCCCTACCTGCTTCCACTACCTGCAACCTCCGGCAACCACCTGCAACCTCCGGGAACTGCACGGAAATCTTGGGTGGGGCGCAAAGTCTCCAGAGGTTTCCGTTCAGGTTTCCTAAGTGGGACAGGGGCATAAGGCAGCAACTCTACCACTGCGCCACCATGCCATCCGATAGCCTTTGCTGAAGTGTGGAGTCCAGCCACTTCACAGCAGCTTCCTGTGGTAGGCTTAAATGCCTGTCCCACTTTCACAACCTAATTCACGACCTCTGCCGAGTTTGCCCTTGACTCATACTCGCAGCATGGTCGTCACGAGGTCGTAGGTAGGTCATAGGAGGTCGTGATGCTAGTTGTAGGTGCTCGTGGCATCGAGTTGGTCGGGGCGTTTTTTCTAGCATGATGAAAAATGTCCACGAGTAAAAAAGGTTGTGAATTAGGTCGTGAAAGTGGGACAGGCCCTTCAGGCTGTAAATAGATCCTCCCACCAATGGAGGCACTAGAACACCACCACTTTGATGAAGGAGTGAAACCATCATATGATCCTAGATCCAGTAACCAGTCCTTAATGCATTCAAATAATTTACAACAGCTAAGATTTCAGTAACATTCATATTTGGACTTTTGGATAAACACATGGATATCACCAATGCCTCTACTTCCTGAACAGACTGAAGATATTTGGCCAGTGCAAAATGATTACATCTTCTGCAGTTTTATTTATTTGTTATGCTCATCTCAAAGAAACAGATGTAAACAGATGGAATCGTTTGTCATGTCTCCAGGATATTTGGCATGTCTCCAGTGACTCTTACGAACTTCCACAGATGCACCAGAAAAAGCTTACATTTGGGATGCATCACAACTTGGTTTAGGAACAGCTCTGCCCAATACTGGAAGATGTTGCAGAGAGTTATACGATCATAGAAGCATAGGTCCGCAAATGATGGGAGTAGAATTGGGCCATTTGGCCCATCAAGTCTACTCCACCATTCAATCATGGCTGATCTATCTCTCCCTCCGAACCCCATTCTCCTGCCTTCTCCCCATAACCTCTGACACCCGTACTAATTAAGAATCTCTCTATTTCTTCCTTAAATATATCCACTCTTGGCCCCCACAGCCTTCTGTGGCAAAGAATTCCACACACCACTCTATCTATTATAGATGTAGCTCAGTCCATCACACTGACCAGACCTCCCACCATGGACCCCATCTACATTGCACACTGCCTCAGAAAAGCAGCCCGCACCTTCAATTATTCCATCCCAGTCATTCCTTCATCTCCCTGTTCCCATCCGGCAGAAGGTATAGAAGCTTGAATGCGCGCACCACCAGACTCAGGAACAGTTCCTTCCTCTCTGTTATCAGGCTGCTGAATGTCCTTCCATAAGCTAGGGTACTGTCCGATTCACCTCTACCCCATTGTGGACATTGGACTTTGTCTATGGAACTGGTGGGCTACAGTACTGAGAAATATATATTCTACACTCCTTATCTTCTCCTTTGCTCTATCTACTGTAATTGAGTTTGATTTGATTATATTTTTGTGCGGTATATCTGATCAGTTTGGATAGCATGGAAAACAAAGCATTTCACTGTACCTCGATGCGCATGACATAAAAATCCTAAACATAAACAGAATAGTCGAGTCAAGAGTGTTTTATTGTCGTGCGTCCCAAGAAAATCAATGAAATTCTCACTTGCTGCAGCACAACAGAAAATGTAAACATAGTACACTGTATAAAAAAAAATGAACAAAAAGATCGTACATACATACATACATACATACATCCATCCATACATCCATCCATCCATACATACATACATACATACATACATACATACATGCATACATACACATAAAACAAACAAACATAAAGCCGTCAAAGTGGTCAAAAAGGCTTTTGACACTTTGGCCTTCATCAGTCAGAGTATTGAGTATAGAAGTTGGGAGGTCATGATGCAGTTGTATAAGATGTTGGTGAGACCACATTTACAATATATTGTTCAGTTCTGGGCACCATATTATAGGAAAAATATTGTCAAGCTTGGAAGGGTTCAGAAAATATTTATGAGGATGTTGCCAGGACGAGAGGGTGTGAGCTGTAGGGAGAGGTTGAGTAGGCTGGGTCTCTATTCCATGGTGCACTGGAGGATGAGGGGAGATCTTATAGAGGTATACAAAATCATGAGAGGAATAGATCTGGTAGTTGCACAGAGTGTTACCCAGAGTAGGGAAATCGAGGACCAGAGGACATAGGTTCAAGGTAAAGGTGAAAAGATTGAATAAGAATCCGAGGGGTAACTTTTTCACACAGAGGGTGGTGGGTATGAAATAAGCTTCCAGAGGAGGTAGTTAAGGCTGGGACTATCCCATTGTTTAAGAAACAGTTGGACAGGTACATAGATAGGACAGGTTTGGAGGGTTATGGACCAAGCGCAGACAAGTGGGCCAAGGGTAGCTGGGACATTGTTGGCCGGTGTGGGTGAGTTGGGCCGAAGGACCTGTTTCCACACTGTATTAATCTATGACTCTAAACAATAATAGTTCACAAAAACAAAACCAGTGTCCCCATCTGTACAAAATCATGAGAGTAATAGATTGGGTGGATGCACGGAGTCTCTTGCCCAGATTGGGGGAATCGAGAACCAGAGGACATAGATTTATGGTGAGGAGGGGGGGGAGATTTTATAGGAATCTGTGGGATAACTTTTACATGCAAAAGGAAGTGGATGTATGGAACGAGCTGCCGGAGATGTTAGTTGAGGCCTGGTCTGTCGTAACATTTAAGAAGATATTAGACCGGTACGTGGATAGTGTCAGAAGGAACTGCAGATAGACACAAAATGCTGGAGTAACTCAGCGGGACAGGCACCATCACCTGAGAGAAGGGTGATGTTTCGGGTCGAGACGTTTCTTCAGACTGAGTTACTCCAGCTTTTCGTGTCTATCTTAAGTACATGTACATGACAAGTTTTGAGGGATATGGGCCAAGCGCAGGCAGGTGGGACTAGTGTAGCCGGGACATGTTGGCTGGTGTGGGCAAGTTAGGCCGAAGGGCCTGTTTCCACACTGTATCAATCTGGATCAAATGACCCTAGGACCCAAATTCTGAAATATAAGGCTTGCTACAGTCTGCCAGTATTGAATAGTTGGATAAGAAGAGTTTTGGGGCTCGCTGCAACAGGTTTCCCTCATTGGCAGGCCATATGTTTCCAACTACTTTTCATTCATTCATTTCAGAAAATATGCAAATTTGCTCCCACAGTTAAAAAAAAATTCAAAGTGCATTTTCTTTCGAATGATTTCCACGTCTAAACCAAGAAAAAGCGGACAAACGATTCCATCTGTTTACATCTGTTTCTCTGAGATGAGCATAACTAATATATAAAACCCCAGAAGACGTAATCATTTTACGCTGGCCCTTCTTCCTCGTACTTGTTTCTGACATATTTTGTTTGAGCAAACATGTATTTAATATCGAATATGCTCTGCTAAAATTTATGTTTAAATTTACATTTATTCCAACGTCTTTCCAGGCCAGAATAATGAGGTCAATATTTACAGGCAAAAAAAATTTATTCTGGTTTCTTTTATCGTTTGCCTCAAATGTACATCTACATAAATATGAACTAAGGTTAGCAGTGTTTAGTTTAGTTCAGATTTGAAATGCAGCGCGGAAACAGGCCGTTCGGCCCATTCAGTCTGCGCCGACCAGCGTTCACCCCGTACACCAGCACTATCCTACACACACTAGGGACAATTTACATTAATACCAAGCCAATTAATCTACAAACCTGTAAGTCTTTAGAGTGTGGGAGGAAACCAAAGATCTTGAAGAAAAGCCACGCGGTGTCATATGTTCATAAGTGATAGGAGTAGAATTAGGTCTTTCGGCCCATCGAGTCCACTCCGCCATTCAATCATGACTGATCTCTGCCTCCTAATCTACAATTTTACATTTTTTATATTTACACCAAGCCAATTAACCTACAAACCTGTACATCATTGTAGTGTGGGAGGAAACCGAAGATCTCGGAGAAAACCCACACATGTAACGGGGGGAATGTACAAACTCCGTACAGACAAACACCCGCAGTCAGGATTGAACCTGGGTCTCTCACGCTGTCAAACAGTAGCTCTACCACTACGCCACCATACCGCCCGTTCCTATTAAATCTTTCCCCCTCCCCATTAAACCTTTGTCCCCTGGTTCTAGATTCCCCTGGGAGGAACTGGTTGCTAATTCCCCTACTTTGGACTCTGTGCGTCTACCCGCTCTATTCCTCTCATGATTTTGTACATCTTTGTAAGATCAGCCCCTCAGTCTCCTGTGCTCCAAGGAATTGAGTCCTAGCCTGCTCAACCTCTCCCTATAGCTCGAGTCCTGGCAACATGTTCGTAAATCTTCTCTGCGTCCTTCCTAATTTGATCTTCTCTGCACCCTTTCCGGATTGGAAACTTGATAAAACATTTCTTACAATGTGAGTGGGATTGGTTAGTAGGTAACTATAAATCACAGTTGAACGTACATTATTTTAACCTGCATGGTATTGGGCGTATAGCAGTTGGATGTAAATGCCTGTAAGTGCCAAAATTAATTCAGAATGAAGCATGTTTCCCAATGGGAAAATTAATTATTTAGTAGATTTGTACAGTAAAGTCCAAGCAGAATTTGTGAAAATTAACCTACCCCTCCCAAAATTAGCAACAGTTACTTGAAGCAAATATTTCCAGCATGCTGGCAACTAAAAACTCAAGGCTACACTCTTCATGTCAATCTGCAATGGATTATGTACTGAAATTGCAATGAATTATGGATATATCAAGTGCTCCTGAAAGTTATGGTTTGCACCCATTATTTATTGATCATGACCAATTTGCAATAAATTCAACCTTACTTTGTTCATGCACGGCAACAAATCCATAATCAGCAGAACCTCATATGTTTGATGAGATGGACACCACAACTTTCTTTCCCAAATAGTGAAAGGCCTGGATAGATGCCTGGATAGATTTAGTTTAGTTTAGTTTAGTTTATTGTCACCTGTACCAAGGTACAGTGCTATCCATGTCAGCAGGAAGACAATACATACAATACCTTCTTCCCGATGGCAGGGGCGAAATGAGTGCGTGGCCAGGGTGGTGTGTGTCTCTGATGAAGCAGGCTGCCGTTTTAACGCTGTGACTCTTGTAGATCCGTTTGGTGGTGGGGTGGTCAGTACCCGTGATGGACTGGGCAGTGTTCACCACTTTTTGCTATCTTCTTTGTGCCTGGGCGTTCAAATCACCAAACCAGGGACGACAGGTGGCACAATGGGCTAAGTGTTCGGCTGGCAACCGGAAGGTAGCTGGTTCGAATCCCGCTTGGAGTGCATACTGTCGTTGTGTCCTTGGGCAAGACACTTCACCCGCCTTTGCCTGTGTGTGTCCTTGGGCAAGACACTTCACCCACCTTTGCCTGTGTGTGTGGATGTAATTATGTGAAGCACTTTGGGGTCAATGCAAGTTGACTAAAAATGTGCTATATAAATAAAGAAATTTAATTTTAATTTTAATTTTTGATGCAACGAGTCAATGTGCTCTCAACTATTCACCTCTAGAAGGTCAAGTTTGCAGATAATGATATGATATGGTACGAAACAATATAACGTTATTCATCCCAGGAGGGAAATTGATCTGCCAACAGTCATAAAAACACAAAATACATGAAACATGAAATTAAAGTGACGAGTGGAAAGGATTGGGGAATGTGCAAAGATTAGGGAGCAGGGGGAGGGGGGGTGGGAGAGAAGTCAGTCTACCCCACGACAGAAGGGGGAGGAGTTGTACAGTTTGACAGCCACAGGGAAGAAGGATCTCCTGTGGCGTTCTGTCCTGCATCTTGGTGGAACCAGTCTGTTTGTGAAGGTGCTCCTCAGGTTGACCAGTGTGTCATGGAGAGGGTGAGCTGTATTGTCCAGGATGCTCCTCAAACTGATCTATCTCTCCCTCCTAACCCCATTCTCCTGCCTTCTCCCCATAACCTCCGAAACCCGTATTAACCAAGAATCTATCTATCACTGCTTTAGAAATATCTACTGACTTGGTCTCTACAGTCTTCTGTGGCAAAGAATTCCACAGATTCGCCACCCTCTGACTAAAGATATTTCTCCTCATCTCCTTCCAAAAAATATGTCCATTAATTCTAAGGCTACGACCTCTAGTCCTAGATTCTCCCACAAGTGGAAATATCCTCTCCACATCCAAGCCTTTCACTATTCAGTATGCTTCAATGAAGTCCCCTCCTCATTCTTCTAAACTCCAGCGAGTACAGGCCCAGTGCCGTCAAATGCTCATCATAGCTTAACCTACTCACTCCTGCGATCATTCTTGTAAACCTGCTCTGGACCCTCTCCAGAGCCAGCACATCCTTCCTCAGATATTGTGCCCAAAATTGCTCACAATATTCCAAATGCAGCCTTACCAGTGCCTTATGGAGCCTCAGCATTACAATCCTGGTTTTTGTATACAAACCCTCTTAAAATAAATCCTGGCATTGAGTTTGCTTTCTTTACCACCGATTCGACTTGCAGATCAACTTTTGGGAGTTCTGCACCAGCACTCCTGAGTCCCGTTGCACGTCCGATTTCTGGATTCTCTGGCATCTGGGTCGGGCGTTGTAAGGCAGCAGCTCTACCGCTGGATCCTGATGAGATTAAGATATTCGGCATTTTAGGCTTCCAAACTTCTACAGACACACCAGAGAAAGTAAACTGGCAGGCTGGATCACACTCAATGATGAGACCGTGTACAGGAAGGTGATAGACAGCTTAATAACATGGTGTCAAGATAACACCCTGTCCCTCAACATTAGCAAAATGAAAGAGTTAGTCATTGACTTCAGGATTTCAAGGATTTGGTCACCGTGTTAGAGGGAAGATGGTGCCAAGCTCAAAAGGGTGCAGAGGCGATTTAGGAGGATGTTGCTAGGACTTGAGGGCCTGAGCTATAGGGAGAGGTTGAGTAGGCTGGGTCTCTAGTCCTTGGAGCATGGGAGGATGAGGGGTGATCTTATAGAGGTGTATAAAATCATGAGAGGAATAGATCGGGTAGATGCGCAGTCTTTTGCCCAGACTAAGGGAATCGAGGACTAAAGGGCATAGGTTTAAGGTGAGGGGGGATGATTTAATAGGAATCAGAGAGATAACTATTTTACTCAAAGTGTGGTGCGTGTATGGAATGAACTGCCGAAAGAGGTTGTTGAGGCTGGGACTATTGCAACTGTTTACCCTTCCCCTATCAAGCAGTGGATACAAACGTTTGAAAGCATGTAGAAACATAGAAACAGAAAGTAGGTGCAGGAGTAGGCCATTCAGCCCTTCAAGCCAGCTCCGCCATCCAATATGGCTGATCATCCAAAAGCAGTACCCTGTTCCTGCTTTTCCCCCATATCCCTTCGTTGCATTAGCCTGAAGAGCTAAATCTAACTCTCTCTTGAATACATCCAGTAAATTGGCCTCCACTGCCTTCTGTGGCAGAGAATTCCACAGATTCACAACTCTCTGGCTGAAAAGGGTTTTCCTCATCTCAGTCCTAAATGGCCTATCCCTTATTCTTAAACTGTGACCCCTGGTTCTGGACTCCCCCAACATCGGGAACATTTTTCCTGCATCTAGCCTGTCCAATCCCTTAAGAATTGTATATTGTTTCTATAAGATACCCTCTCATCCTTCTAAATTCCAGTGAACACTATATGTAGCACCAGATTCAGCTACAGCTTCTTCCCCACTGGTATCAGAGGTATTCTTGAACGGATCTCTCACATGCTAAGGATGAATTAGATTATAAGACCATAAGACAATAAGATAGAGCAGAATTACGCCATTCGGCCCAGCGAGCATACTCCGCCATTCAGTCATGGCTGATCTATCTGTCCCTCTCAACCCCATTCTCCTGCCTTCTCCCCGTAACCGATGACGTCCGCCCTAATCATGAACCTATCAATCACCACTTTAAAAATACCCAATGTCTTGGTCTCCACAGCCATCTGTGACAATGAATTCCACACTCACTACCCTCTGACAACAAAAATTCCTCCTCATGTCCATTCTAAATTCACGATCTCCCAACCTACTTCTTTGAGGCCTGTGTGCTTTTTGTTCTTATCTGCAGTTTCCCTGTGGTTATAACATTATACTCTGCATTTCTGTTCATTTTCCGTCTTGCGCTACCTGGTTTATTCATGCGTGGTACTTGCCTGAATAACATACAATGCTTTTCACTGGATCTCAGTACTAATTAACCAAAATAACAATAATAGACGGACTCTATTGTATGGATCATGATGAATTGATGTGAACTCAGCCATAAGCTACACTGAGGATTAGCCAAGCATGTTATACAAACCAATAATATTGAGGTTAATTTTCTGAATAGGTGACTTCATTTTACTGGGGACTATTTCTGATGGTAATGCACTTTCACTATACTGGACTGATTTGTCCATGGTGCTTATGCTCAAGTTTCACGATCAGGTTTAGTTTAGTCTTTAGTTTAGAGATACAATGCAGAAACATAGAAACATAGATGCAGGAGTAGGCCATTCGGCCCTTCGAGCTTGCACCACCATTCAATATGATCATGGCTGATCATCCAACTCAGTATCCTGTACCTGCCTTCTCTCCATACCCCCTGATCCCTTTAGCCACAAGGGCCACATCTAACTCCCTCTTAAATATAGCCAATGAACTGGCCTCAACTACATTCTGTGGCAGAGAATTCCACAGATTCACCACTCTCTGTGTGAAAACAGATCCTTCGGCCCACCGAGTCCACACCGACCAGCGATCCCCGCATATTAACACAATCCTACACACACTAGGGGCAATTTACATTTATACCACTATAAAGACTTTTTGGCACTAATATTGGGTTTTTATTCAATAATGTTTTTTCTTTGTTATTATGTTATCAATGAGTACTATGGTAACAGAACTGTTATGCTGCTGCAAGTAAGAATATCATTGTTTCTTTTTCGGTATAAATGACAATTGAACAGACTTGACTGACTCTTGAGTTGATTGGAACTCATTCTAGTCTGTAGAATGGCTTCCTTGCAGAAGATTTCACCATTCGAAAGAGAGGTAGTATTTCCTAAAATAAATCTCCATTTATGTCTAAAAGAAAGCTCCATTTATAAAAAAAAATAGGTGGCACAGTAGAGCAGTGGTTGAGTTGCTGCCCTACAGCACCAGAGACCTGACTATAGGTGCTGCATGTACAGCGTTTGTACATTCTCCCTGCGAGCAGAGAGGTTTTCCCCGGGTGCTCTGGTTTCCTGCCACACTCCAAAATCGTACAAGTTTGTAGGTTAATTGGTATCATGTTCGGATGAAACCGAAAATTGTAAACTGTTCCTAGTGTGTAGGATGGTGCAAGTGTACGGGGTGAATGCTGGTCGGCACGGACTCAGTGGGATGAAGGGCCTGTTCCCGAGCTGTATCTCCAAAGTCTAAAGTCTAAAGATACAGTCAGCCACGACTTCATACTGACTTGGGCTCCAGTGTCTCCGAATATGCTCTTGGAGCTGATGAGGGGATCTAACAGGGGTAGTTAGAGAATAGAACATAGAACATTTACGAGGATGTTGCCAGGACTAGAGGGTGTGAGCTATAGGGAGAGGTTGAGTAGGCTGGGCCTCTATTCCTTGGAGTGCAGAAGGATGAGGGGTGATCTTATAGAGGTGTATAAAGTCATGAGAGGAATAGATCGGGTAGATGCACAGAATCTCTTGCCCAGAGTAGGGGAATCGAGGACCAGAGGGCATAGGTTTAAGGTGAAGGGGAAAAGATTTAATAGGAAACTGAGGGGTAACTTTTTCGCACAGTGGGTGTATGGAACAAGCTGCCAGAGGAGGTAGTTGAGGCAGGGACTATCCCAATGTTTAAAAAACAGTTAGACATGTACATGGATAGGACAGGTTTGGAGGGACTAATGTAGACAATAGACAATAGTTGCAGGAGTAGACCTTTCAGCCCTTCGAGCCAGCACCGCCATTCGCTGTGATCACGGCTGATCATCCACAATCAGTACCCCGTTCCTGCCTTCTCCCAATTGTCACAGTCTGCCCTCTCCTCATTCTCATCCACTTCACCTCCCAGTACTTTTACACCGGTCCCTCCTTCTCCTCACCTGCCTGCCTGCCACTCCCCTCTCATCAGCCCAACTCTCCTCACCTGTTGCACTCAGTTGCCTCTGATCACCTATTAACCCGGTATATAGACTCTCCTCACCGTTCACACAATGCCAGATTGTTCTCAGCATTCATGCAAGACTCTCCAGCGATTTCCCGACTGCCTACACGGATTCGAACCTGCCTGCCCCTCTTCGGAACCCTCGCTCAATCCTGAGCCTCTGTGTGAGTACGGTGTACCCATTCCTGTGTTACTACACTGTGTTACAGTATCGTAATAAACTTCATTACCAACTATACCTGCCGGATTCTGTGCTGCTATTGGGTCCAAGCTATACCCGTTACAGTACAATCTGGCCAACAATGGACTCAGCGCACACAACGTCTCCGTCAAACCGCTTCGAGAGGATTGAGCACACGCTCCTGCAGCACGAAGCTATGCTCACTGCCTCCAACTCCGAGGTTCGACAGGCTGTGTCAAACCAAGAGCAAGCATTGGTTGCACTAGCCACCCAGGTCCAACAGCTGACAACCACCCTCGCCCAGGCTACACCCCATGCTTCGCCTCCGGCTCCGACAGCACCAGCTCCCGGTCCGCCAGGACCATCACCTGAGCCCCGGGTGGGAAACACGGAGCGCTACGCTGGAGACCCGGAGGGCTGCAACCCATTCATCATGAACTGTTCCATTCTCTTCGCCCTACAGCCCTACACCTTTGCCCAGGAAGCGGCGAGAGTGGCGTTTACCATTAATCACCTGACTGGCAGAGCTCGGCTGTGGGGAACGGCTGAATGGGAGCGACGCACGCCGGCTTGCTCCTCTTTCCAGGCCTTCGCCGCGGAGCTTCGCAAGGTGTTCGGTGAGGTTTCGATGGGTCCGGACGCTGCGGGAGGTCTGCTGGGGTTGAGCCAGGGGAACCAGAGCGTCGCTGACTTCGCCATCGACTTTCGCACCAGGGCCCGTCAGAGTGATTGGAATGCCCCGGCCCAGTGTGACGCTTTCTTGCTGGGCTTGAATTACTATATCAAGGATGAGTTGGTGTCCCACGACCTTCCTTCTTCTCTGGATGGGCTTATCGAGCTAACGACCCGTCTGGACCGATGCATCCTGGCGAGACGTCGGGAGAGGCGACAGGGACATGCGGACCGCCAGCTATCCACCCAAGCTCGTTTTCCTCCGGAGACTGGACTACCCTCGTCGGGGCCACCGTCGAGGCAACCCGAACCCATGCAGGTGGGTCGCTCCAGTCTCACCCCCAGGGAACGTCGGCGTCGGGGGAACCTCTGTCTCTACTGTGGCCTGGCGGGTCATTACATCTCCAAGTGTCCAGTAAAAGGCCAGACTCACCAGTAGCGGAGGAATTACTGGTGAGTCGAACCTCTGAACTTTCCTCTGCCCGACGCCCTCTTTGTCATGCCCGTCTGCTGTTGTCTGATGGTTCTCACACCCTCGCCACCTTCATAGACTCTGGTTGTGACATTAATCTTATGGACAAGGAACTAGCCCGCCAGCTAGGCATCAGTTGTGTTCCCCTGCCTGAACCTGTTCCCGCCAACGCCCTCGACGGCCATCTCCTGGGGACTGTTTCTCACCAGACGGTCCCAGTGCGCATGCTCCTGTCTGGTAATCACCATGAGACCATCCAGTTCCACATCCTGCAGTCTCCCCGTCTTCCCCTCATCCTGGGTTACCCCTGGCTTCGGCGACACAACCCCAACATCGACTGGAGGACGGGGGTCATCTTGGGTTGGAGCCCTTCCTGCCACCAAGTGTGCCTGAAGCAAGCCTCAGCTCTTCAACCGGCCACCTGCTCCAGTTCTGCTCCAGATCTGACGGGGGTCCCAGCCGAGTACCATGACTTTGGGGAGATTTTTAGCAAGTCTAGGGCCACCTCCCTTCCTCCTCATCGGCCCTATGACTGCGCCATAGACCTCCTGCCTGGTTCCGCTCCTCCTAGGGGTCGCCTTTACTCCCTGTCCGCCCCTGAGAGAGGCGCCATGGAGAAATACATAAACGACTCCTTGGCTGCTGGTCTCATCCGTCCCTCCTCGTCTCCTGCTGGGGCTGGGTTCTTCTTCGTGGAGAAGAAGGACAAATCTCTGCGTCCCTGCATAGATTACTGGGGGCTCAACGGCATCACGGTGAAGAATCGCTACCCTCTCCCACTCATCTCCTCTGCTTTCGAGCTCCTGGAGGGGGCCACCATCTTTTCGAAGTTGGATCTACGCAACGCCTACCACTTGGTCCGCATCAAAGAGGGAGATGAGTGGAAGACCGCCTTCAACACTCCCACGGGACATTATGAATACCTGGTGATGCCCTTTGGCCTCACCAACGCCCCGGCCGTCTTCCAGGCTTTGGTCAATGACGTTCTCAGAGACATGTTGAACAAGTACGTGTTCGTCTATCTTGATGACATCCTCATCTTTTCACGGACCAAGGAGGAACACGTACACCACGTCCAGGCAGTTCTACATCGGCTCCTGGAGAACTCGCTCTTCGTTAAAGCTGAGAAGTGCGAGTTTCACTCCCCGTCAGTCTCCTTCCTAGGATACATCGTTGGCCAAGCGAACATCAAGATGGACCCCGCCAAGGTCTCTGCTGTCACCACCTGGCCTGTTCCTGACTCCCGCAAGCAGCTCCAAAGGTTCCTGGGGTTCGCCAATTTTTACCGACGGTTCATCCGTGGTTACAGTACTGTGGCCGCACCCCTCACGGCACTCACCTCCTCCAAGGTTCCGTTCCGGTGGTCTGCCGCGGCCGACGAAGCTTTTCTGACACTCAAGACACGGTTTACATCAGCCCCCATCCTCCAAGTTCCGGACTCAGAGAGACAGTTCGTGGTGGAGGTGGACGCCTCCGACGTGGGGGCGGGAGCTGTTCTGTCCCAGCGGGCTGCCGGGGACCAGAAGCTCCATCCATGTGCCTTCTTCTCCCGACGCCTGACCCCTGCTGAGAGGAATTATGACATTGGCAACCGAGAACTGTTGGCAGTTAAGTTGGCGTTGGAGGAATGGCGTCACTGGCTGGAGGGAACCGAGCAGCCTTTCTTGGTTTGGACTGACCACAAGAACCTGGAATACCTCCAGTCAGCCAAGAGGCTCAACTCTCGTCAGGCCAGCTGGTCTCTCTTCCTCACCCGCTTCAACTTCTCCCTCTCCTACCGACCTGGGTCCCGCAACGTGAAGCCCGATGCCCTCTCTCGACAGTTCTTGGCGAAGGAGGAGCCTGCCTCTGGCCCCAACACCATCCTCCCGTCCTCGCACAGGGTTGCCTCCCTCACTTGGGAAGTGGAGGAGAAGGTCCAGGCGGCCTTGGAGAACCAGCCGGGACCCAGCGCATGCCCTCCTGATCGCCTGTTTGTGGTTTCTGCCCTGCGGTCCGACGTCCTTCAGTGGGCCCACAGCTCTCGACTCACCTGTCATCCCGGCATTTAGCGGACCAAGGAGATGGTGCTACGGAGGTTCTGGTGGGCATCGCTGGAGGAGGACACTCGGGAGTTTGTCAACGCCTGTCCCGTTTGCAACCAGCACAAGTTCTCACACCAAGCTCCTGCGGGTCATCTGCTTCCACTGCCTGTACCCCATCGACCATGGTCCCACATCTCCCTGGACTTCGTTACCGGCCTGCCCCCATCCAGTGGTCACACCACCATCCTGACCGTGGTCGATAGATTTAGCAAGATGGCTCACTTCGTGCCCCTGCCCAAGCTTCCGTCAGCCAAGGAAACTGCCGAGCTCATGTTACTCCACGTCTTCAGGCTCCATGGTCTCCCCGACGATGTGGTCTCCGACCGGGGACCCCAGTTTGCCTCTGTGTTCTGGAGGGAGTTCTGCACGCTTGTGGGGGCCACCGTGAGTCTGACGTCCGGATTTCATCCCCAGTCCAACGGCCAAACTGAAAAGAAGAATCAGGAGATGGAGACGGCGCTGCGGTGTATGGTGTCCAAGCATCCCTCCTCCTGGTCCCAGCAGTTGTTGTGGGTGGATTACGCCCACAACACCCTGACAAGCTCGGCCACTGGGCTCTCCCCTTTCCAGTGTGCCTACGGGTTCCAGCCTCCACTGTTCCCGGCGCTGGAGAAAGAGGTTTCCTGTCCGTCCAGGCCTTCATTCGTCGCTGCCGCAGGACGTGGACCCAAGCCAGGGCGGCTCTTCACCGCTCCGTGGACCGTTACGCCACGGCTGCCAACCGTCACCGCACCCAGGCCCCCACCTACCTCGCGGGCCAGAAGGTCTGGCTGTCGACCCGGGACCTTCCCTTGAGGGTGGAGTCCAAGAAGTTGGCACCCAAGTTCATTGGTCCCTTTGAGATCCAGAAGGTCATCAACCCAGCAGCTGTGAGGCTCAAGTTGCCTCGTTCCATGCAGGTCCATCCTACGTTCCACGCGTCCAGAGTAAAGCCAGTCCGGGAGAGCTCCCTGGTCCCCGCAGTCCCTCCTCCTCCACCTCCTCGTCTCAAGGACGGAGGCCCCGCCTTTACGGTGCACCGCCTCCTGCGCTCCCGCCGTCGCGGGAGGGGTCTCCAATACCTGGTCGATTGGGAGGGTTACGGTCCAGAGGAGAGGTCCTGGGTTCCTGCTCGACACATCCTGGACGCCTCCCTCATCAGGGAGTTTCACCGGCTTCATCCCGACCAGCCGTCCAAGTCCGCCACTCCTAGAGGGGTCGCCGCCCCTGAGACTCTGTCCCCTCTTCCGTCTGCGGCGCCCAGTGACGACGAGACGGAGCTTTCCTCTGATGCTATGGAGGAGGATGCGGACATGGATGTCTCGGACGAATATTAGCCCTCCGCCGGTCCCCCTCCTCCCACCCAACTCTGCGTGGGATTGGGTTTATTTTCTTTATTGTTTTTTTTGTTTTAGGACGTCAGGAGCCGTCCCTTGAGGGGGGGGTTCTGTCACAGTCTGCCCTCTCCTCATTCTCATCCACTTCACCTCCCAGTACTTTTCCACCGGTCCCTCCTTCTCCTCACCTGCATGCCTGCCACTCCCCTCTCATCAGCCCAACTCTCCTCACCTGTTGCACTCAGTTGCCTCTGATCACCAATTAACCCGGTATATAGACTCTCCTCACCGTTCACACATGCCAGATTGTTCTCAGCATTCATGCAAGTCTCCAGCGATTTCCCGACTGCCTACACGGATTCTCCTGCCTGCCCCTCTTCGGAACCCTCGCTCAATCCTGAGCCTCTGTGTGAGTACGGTGTACCCATTCCGGTGTTACTACACTGTGTTACAGTATCGTAATAAACTTCATTACCAACTATACCTGCCTGATTCTGTGCTGCTATTGTGTCCAAGCTATACCCGTTACACCAATATCCCTTGACTCTGCTATCTTTAAGAGCTCTATCTAACTCTCTCTTGAAAGCATCCAGAGAATTGGCTTCCACTGCCTTCTGAGGCAGAGAATTCCACAAATTCACAACTCTCTGGGTGAAAATGTTTTTCCTCATATCCATTCTACATGGCCTACCCCTTATTCTTAAACTGTGGCCCCTGGTTCTGGACTCGCCCCGGACAATGCGCTGGAGTAACTCAGCGGGTCAGGCAGCATCTTTGGAGAACATGGATAGGTGACGTTTCAGTCCGGGACATTTCTTCAGGTTGAATGTAATAAGGGGGAGAAAGCTGGAAGAGAGGTGGTGACAGGACAAAGCATTGCTAATTATAGGTGGATACATACCTAGAGTTGCAGTCATAGAGTGATATGGTGTGGAAACAGGCCCTTCGACCCAACTTGCCTACACCGGCCAACATATCCCAGCCACACTAGTCCCACCTGCCTGTGTTTGGTCCATATCCCTCCAAACCTGTCCTTCCATGTACCTGGCTGTTTCTTAAATGTTGGGATCGTCCCTGCCTCAACTACCTCCTCTGGAAGCCTGTTCCATACACCTACCACCCTTTGTGTGAAAAATCCTCCTCTCTTCCAACTTTCTACATTCAGTCTGAAGAAGAATCCCGACCTGAAACGTCACCTGTCCATGTTCTCCAGAGATGCTGCCTGACCTGCTGAGTTACTCCAGCACTTTTTTTTGGAAAGCTGCATCTGCAGTTCCTTGTGTCTACATTGACTTTTGGTGGCCTGGAATAATAAAAGGGACAATAAACTGTAAGCTCACCCATTTCAAAACAGAAGATAGACACAAAATGCTGGAGTTTCTCATCGGGACAGGCATCATCTCTGGATAGAAGGAGTTGGTGACGTTTCGGGTTGAGACCCTTCTTCTCTACCAAAACTCTCCACCGCCCAGCAGGGTTGGTCCTTGCCCTCAACAACTTCTCCTTCGACTCCTCCCACATCCTCCAAATCCAAGGCGTGGCCATTGGCACCCACATTGGCCCCTGCTGTGCCTGCCTCTTTGTAGGGTACGTCGAACAATCCCTATTCCAGGCATACACTGTTCCCGAACTCTATCTCTGCTGTTACTGCCCTCTATGATTCCTCCCGTTTCAAAACAATTATATCATTAAAACAAAGAGAAATTATGCATAATCCATGTTGTCTGAGGATATACGAACAACCCCTGAAAATATGTTTGTTTTACCTGAGCAAACAGAATGATGTGTGCGTGTGACATTGTTCTGTATCAGCTGTGCAACAGTGCCCTCACTAGGAAGGAAGAAAGGACAATTGTGAGATGCAAATAGCTACAAGACAGCCAGACATGATAAGATGAGAGGGGAGGAGACGAAAACGAAGGTGGCTGTGGTAACGGGTCTGGGATAAAATGTGGTTGTAGAGTTGGAATGAAGGGGGGATCACAGAGGGTGTGGGGAGGGGGGGGGGGCAGTGAGAGAGGAGGTTGCTAAACTGCCTTCGGAGAGAGGAGGAGAAAATTTGGCAATTCTTCGTCCAAGGTGCCTCTACTTTTACCCTCCATTCTCGTGAGTGATTTTGCAGGGAGTTCTGGAGATAAGGGAAGGAAAAAAGAAATAGTTCCTCACATCAAAGATGTGACACAAAAAGCTGGAGTAACTCAGCGGGCCAGGTTACATCTCTGGAGAAAAGGAATGGGTGACGTTTCGGGTCAAAACCCTTCTTCGGACTGAGAGTCAGATGATATGGGAAACGAGAGATATGGACAGCACATAGAACAAATGAATAAAAGAGAACAAATGAAAAAAGCAATGATGATCAAGGAATGGTGGAGCCCAAGATGGTCCATCCGTCACCTATTCCTTCTCTCCAGAGATGCTGCCTGTCCCCCTGAGTTACTCCAGCTTTTTGTGTCTATTCCCATATCATGTATCTATACACTGTAAATGGATCGATGTAATCATGTATTGTGTTTCTGCTAACTGATTGGCACGCCACAAAAAGCTTTAAACTGTACCTCGGTACACGTGACAATAAACTAAACTGATGGAACTGATGCACTACAATGCTGAGAACTATTTACTGTACTTGAGTTTGAACTGGTTGTATCTATCTATAGTGTTGAGGGTTTTGGCCTGAAACGTTGTCTATTTCCTTCGCTCCATAGATGCTGCTGCACCCGCTGAGTTTCTCCAGCATTTTTGTGTATCTATCTATAGTATATCTGATCTGTATGTATAGCATGCAAAACAAGCTTTTTGCTGTAACTTGGTATAGGATAGGTATATGGGCGGGATAGGTATATGGACGGGAAAGGAATGGAGGGTTATGGTCTGAGTGCAGGTAGATGGGACTAGGGGTAAATAAGTGTTCGGCATGGGCTTGAAGGGCCGGGGTGGCCTGTTTTCCGTGCTGTTATTTGATTATATGGTTGGTACATAAGACAATAATATAATTAACCTAACCTAAACCAGCTGCAAATCAGTCCAGAAATCAAACTGATATCCCTTGATACACATATTGGCATTATTCCCCTTTATGGTCTAATGATTCCTCAATATCACATTCATTTCATTCAGCATTCTTTTCATATTTGTCGGTCAGCAACAAATCTGGCTCCATTTGTCTCCAAACCAAACCGAATACCAAAAAACTAAATTTATCAAATTATAAATGGCCTGGATAGAGTAGATGTGTAGAGGATGTCTCCATTCGTGGGAGAGTCTAGGGTCAGAGGTCATAGCCTCAGGATTAAAGGGCGTTCTTTTTGGAAGGCCTCAAAATAAAATGATCTACCTTTAGAAAAGAGGTGAGAAGTAATTTATTTTAGTCAGAGGATGATGAATCTGTGGAATACATTGCCAATGTTGGATGTGGAGTCCTTGGGTATTTTTAAAGCAGGGATTGACAGATTTGTCAGATTTTGAGATTGATGAGTACGGGTGTCAGGGGTTATGGGGAGAAGGCAGGAGAATGGGGTTGAGAAAGAAAGATAGATCAGCCATGATTAAATGGCGGGGTAGGTTTGATGGGCCAAATGGCCTAATTCTGCTCATATGAACTTATGAACTTTTGAGTTTCTTGATTCGTACGGGTGCCAGAGGTTACAGGGAAAAGGCAGGAAAATGGGGCTGAGAAAGAAGGATAGATCAGCCATGATTGAATGGCGGGGTAGACATGACGACCAAATGGCTTGATTCTACTACTATGACATGAACTTATCTGAAAGATCCACATGAACAGAGATTCCATTTCCCCGTCACGATAGAACTTTATTTATCCCAGGAGGGAAATTGATCTGCCAACAGTCATAAAACACAAAATAAATGAAACATGAAATTAAAGTGACGAGTGGAAAGGATTGGGAAAATGCAAAGATGTGAAAAGATTGGGGGGAGGGGGGGGGGGGGGATGAAGGGGAGTCAGTCTACCCGAAGGGGGAGGAGTTATACAGTTTGATAGCCACAGGGAAGAATGATCTCCTGTGGCGTTCTGTGCTGCATCTTGGTGGAACCAGTCTGTTGCTGAAGGTGCTCCTGAGGTTGACCAGTGTGTCATGGAGGGGGTAAGCTGTATTGTCCAGGATGCTTCACAGTTTGAGGACCACCCTCCCCTCACGAGACACATGTTGGCAGCATTCACCCACTGTGCTGGTGCACAGTCTCCAGTAGTGCTGTGTTGATTCCTTCCATGTCTGCTTAACAAGGTGCAAGGTGCACCCTGAGCCACTTTCCGTTTCAATATAGTTTATTGCCATGTGTACCGAGGTACAGTGAAAATCTTTCATTGCGTGGTAACCGGTCAGCGGAAAGACATTACATGATTACGATCGTGCCATTTACAGTGTAATTTACATGATAGGGGAACAACGTTTAGTGCAAACCCAATGCCCCCAGGTCTATGTAGTTCTGAGCATATTTTGGAGAATGTAGTATTTAATAGCCTAATGGCTGCAGGGATGAAGCTGTTCCTGAATCTGGAAGTTACAGTTTTCAGGCTGCTATACCTTCTTCCCGATGGCAGGAGTGAAATTAGTCTCCAGATCTCCAGAGATGCTGCCGGTCCCTCTTGAGTTAAGGGCCTGTCCCACTTTCCGGAGTTATTCACAAATTCTCCCGAGTTTTCAAACTCGCAGAATAGAAACATAGAAACATAGAAAATAGGTGCAGGAGTAGGACATTCGGCCCTTCGAGCCTGCACCGCCATTCAATATGATCATGGCTGATCATCCAACTCAGTATCCTGTACCTGCCTTCTCTCCATACCCCCTGATCCCTTTAGCCACAAGGGCCACATCTAACTCCCTCTTAAATAAAGCCAATGAACTGGCCTCAACTACCTTCTGTGGCAGGGAATTCCACAAATTCACCACTCTCTGTGTGAAAATGTTTTTTCTCATCTCGGTCCTAAAAGATTTCCCCTTTATCCTTAAACTGTGACCCCTTGTTCTGGACTTCCCCAACATCGGGAACAATCTTCCTGCATCTAGCCTGTCCAACCCCTTAAGAATATTGTGAGTTTCTATAAGATCCCCCCTCAATCTTCTAAATTCTAGCGAGTACAAGCCGAGTCTATCCAGTCTTTCTTCATATGAAAGTCCTGACATCCCAGGAATCAGTCTGGTGAACCTTCTCTGTACTCCCTCTATGGCAACAATGTCCGTAACGAGTCAGTAGGAGGCCGTAAGACTTTGTGGATATTTCATAGCGGCTCGTTATGCCAGCCGTAGGTACTCGGGGCATCAGGTAAGTCGGGATGTTGTTTCAGCATGATGAAAAATGTTCACGAGTAAAAAAATAGCCCCGAGTACTTACGGCTGGCATAACGAGCCGCTACGATATATCCACAGCCTCCTATATAACCATATAACAATTACAGCACGGAAACAGGCCATCTCGACCCTTCTAGTCCGTGCCGAACACGTATTCTCCCCTAGTCCCATATACCTGCGCTCAGACCATAACCCTCCATTCCTTTCCCGTCCATATAACTATCCAATTTATTTTTAAATGATAAAAACGAACCTGCCTCCACCACCTTCACTGGAAGCTCATTCCACACAGCCACCACTCTCTGAGTAAAGAAGTTCCCCCTCATGTTACCCCTAAACTTCTGTCCCTTAATTCTCAAGTCATGTCCCCTTGTTTGAATCTTCCCTACTCTCAGTGGGAAAAGCTTATCCACGTCAACTCTGTCTATCCCTCTCATCATTTTAAAGACCTCTATCAAGTCCCCCCTTAACCTTCTGCGCTCCAAAGAATAAAGCCCTAACTTGTTCAACCTTTCTCTGTAACTTAGTTGCTGAAACCCAGGCAACATTCTAGTAAATCTCCTCTGTACTCTCTCTATTTTGTTGACATCCTTCCTATAATTAGCCGACCAAAATTGTACCGCATACTCCTATGGACTCGTTACGAACATTCTGCGAGTTTGCAAACTCGGGAGAATTTGTGAATAACTCAGATGAGAATTCGTGAATAACTCGGGGAAATGGGACAGGCCCTTAACTCTAGCATTTTGTGTCTTTTTTTTGTAAACCAGATTCTGGAGTTCCTTGTATCAACAAGGTCCAGGTAAACACACTATGAAACCATTGTGATAACCCTGCAGATCAAAATGCAACATTTTCCGTGGTTAAGTGCCAACTGAACAAAGGCAAACTCCTGCTGAATTGACTCAACGGCTGCACGTCTTTACCTAGAAACCTGAGATAATTTAGGGTTGTTTCGAGATATAGTATGGAATCAGGCCCTTCGGTCCACACCGACCAGTGATCACCGTACATTAACACCATCCTACACAATTAATAACTTACAATTTTTTATACCAAGTCATTTAATCTACAAATCTGTACGTCTTTGGAGTGTGGGAAGAAACTGAGGATCTCGGAGAAAACCTACGCAGGTCACGGGAGAACGGACAAACACTGTACAGACAAGCTCCCGTAGTCAGGATCAAACCCAAGTCTCTGGCGCTGTGCGGCAGCGACTCTACCATGCCACCTGTAAATGATAAATAAAGCCTGCAAACCCTATGAAAATCATAAACAAAAATAATATCTGTTCTCAGAGAACAGGTTGACAAGAACTAGGATTTAAGGACCCTGAAGAGGAATAGGCAGGATTTCAATCAGCTAAATGCACACAGCATGGATGATGAAGCACAGTTCTGTGGCGTGAAGTTGAAGCAGATTAAAGAGAGTGCTGCTCAGTGCTGTTGCTACATGAGGTACAAACCAGATAGTTGCCCGGACCATTACTGAATCATGTCTGAGACCTAGAGTGCTCACATTAGTAGTAATGGGTCGATCAGCATAGGTCAAGCCATGAGCAAGACCCTCTGTTGTGGCCAATGTAACAACAGGCGTGTTTGTGGTCTTGCTGTGAGATTGCAAAATGTTGCCAAGTCTATGGTTCACTGGCTCTTTATTTCTGTATGCACTGCACACTGTAATTATTTATCTTAATCAAGGATGAGTCGCACCCTGGCCACTCCCTCTTCTCCCCTCTCCCATCGGGCAAAAGGTACAGAAGTGTGAAAACGCTCACCTCCAGATTCAGGGACAGTTTCTTCCCAGCTGTTATCAGGCAACTGAATCATCCTAGCACAACTAGAGAACTGTCCTGAACTACTATCTACCACATTTGTGACCCTCGGACTATCTTTGATCGGACTTTGCTGGCTTTACCTTGCACTGAACATTATTCCCTAATCATGTATCTGTACACTGTGGATAGCTCGATATTAATCATGTGTTGTCTTTCTGCTGACTGGTTCACCCTCAACAGAAGCTTTTCACTGTACTTACCTGTTGTCTAGCTGGAAAGGATGCAGAGAAGATTTACCAGGATGTTGCCAGAACTCAAGTGCCTGAGAGGTCAAGCAGGCTAGGACTTTATTCCTTGGAGCGCAGGAGATTGAGGGATGATCTTATAGAAGAGGTGTATAAGATCAAGAGGGGAATACATAGACAGTCTCTTACCCAGATTAAACCAAGAACCAGACAACATAAGTTTAAGGTGAAGGGCCAAAGATTTAATAGCGTCCTGAGGGGCAACCTTATGGCAAAAAGGGTGGTAAGTATATGGAACAAGATGCTGGATGAGGTGGATGAGGCTGGTAATATCACAAGATTTACAAAACATTTTGGACATGTACATGGATAATATACAAGGTTTAGGAGGATATTAGCTAAATGCAGGCAGGTGGGATAAGTGTAGATGGGGCATCTTGGTCGAAGGGCCTGCTTCCACACGATATGACTCTCTGACTCTATGACACTAAATGCACTTGTCAGCATCGATTTCTCTCAAAGCCTTTTTCCATTACACTTTCACTAATCTCATTGAATCATTAACAGATACAGCATGGAAACAAGCACCTCCACCCGAGCATCGATCAGCCGTTTGCACTCAGTCAATGTTACCCCATTTTCTCATCCACTCCCCACATAACAGGGTACAATTTACTGAGGCCAATCGACTTTCAAACCAGCACGTCTTTGGGATGTGGGAGGAAGCCGGAACAGCCAAAGAATATTTACAGGGAGGTAAGGTCACAGGGAGAACTTGCAAACTCCACATAGACAGCACCTGAGGTCAGGGCGGAACCCAGGTCTTTGGCGCTATGAAGCAGCAACTCTATCAGCTGAAGATAGACACAAAATGTTGGAATAACCAGCGCGTCAGGCAGCATCCCCTGAAGAATAGGAACAGGTGACGTTTTGGGTCGCGACCCTTCATCAGATTACCTATTCTTTATTCTGTTGAAGGGTCTCGACCCAAAACTTCACCTATTTATTTTCTCCAGAGATACAGGTGATGGGGGTTTTTGACAAGCAGATGGTTCGACAAAACCAGAGATGCAAAGACAAAAGATGCGATGTAAGGATAGATAAAGTGCGTACAGTGAAGCCGGAGGAAGGAATAACGATGGAAGGGAAGAGGAGATAGACACAAAATGTTGGAGTAACTCAGCGGGACAGGCAGCATTTCTGGTGCGAAGGAAAGGGTGACATTTTGGGTCGACAATAGACATTAGACAATAGGAGTAGGCCATTCGACCCGTCGAGCCAGCACCGCCATTCAATGTGATCATGGCTGATCATCCCCAATCAGTACCCCGTTCCTCCCTTTTCCCCATATCCCCTGACTCCACTATTTTTAAGAGCCCTATCTAGTTCTCTCTTGAAAGCATCCAGGGAACCTGCCTCCACCGCCCTGAGGCAGAGAATTCCACAGTCTCTCCACTCTCTGTGAGAAAAAATGTTTCCTCATCTCCGTTCTAAATGGTTTACTCCTTATTCTTAAACTGTGGTCCCTGGTTCTGGACTCCCCCAACATCGGGAACATTTTTCCTGCCTCTAGCGTGTCCAAGCCCTTAACAATCTTATATGTTTCAATGAGATCACCTCTCATCCTTCAAAACTCCAGCGTGTACAAGCCTATCAGCTCCATTCTCTCAGCATATGACAGTCCCGCCATCCCGGGAATTAACCTTGTAAACCTACGCTGCACTCCCTCAATAGCAAGAATATCCTTCCTCAAATTAGGGGACCAAAACTGCACACAATACTCCAGGTGTGGTCTCACTAGGGCTCTGTACAAATGCAGAAGGACCTCTTTGCTCCCATATTCGAGACCCTTCTTCAGTCTGAAACGTCCCGAAACGTCATCTATTCCTTTCTCCAGCGATGCTGCCTGTCCTGCTGAGTTACTCCAGCATTTTGTGTCTATTCTCTCTGTAAACCAGCATCTGCAGTTCCTTCCTACACAACGCTACCAGCTGCATCATGGTGCCTGCAAAGTTATGGCAAGTGAGAATTTTGTTGTCCCGATTTATAGCTGGTACATTTGATAAATAAACACCTTGGGTCTTGAATCTTTAATCTGGTAGATACTGCCACTCAAACATGCACTATATTATCAATGTGATACCATGATATAGTTGCGTTTTCCAGTGTTTGATGGCACCACAAAGTGCGATGTGAATGATGCTCTGTGTGATACCATCTGTCTGATAATGTCAGCATTCATCTCCTCGGTCGCAGTCTTTCACTGCACAGCATTCCCTGCCACAGGTACTTCAGGTAACCATCAATGCACCTGTAGCTCCGGGCCTTACTCACCCAGACCTGCCACTGAACGCAGTGCGGCACAGTGGCACAGGGGTAGAGCTTCTGCCTTGCAGCACCAGAGTCCTGGGTTCATAGGTTCATAACTTCATAAGTGATAGGATGAGGATTAGGCCATTCGGCCCATCAAGTCCACTCCGCCATTCAACCGTGGCTGAACTATCTCTCCCTCCTAACCCCATTCTCCTGCCTCCTCCCCATAACCCCTGACACCCGTACTAATCAAGAATCTATCTATCTCTGCCTTACTGACTTGGCCTCCACCGCCTTCTATGGCAAAGAATTCCACAGATTCACAACTAAAGAAATTGCTCCTAATCTCCTTCCTAAAGAAATGTCCTTTAATTCCTAGGTTATGGCCTTTGGTCCTAGACTCTCCCACCAGTGGAAACGTCCTCTCCACATCCACTCTCTCCGGGCCTTTCACTGTTCGAGTCAGAATAAAGTCTGCACTGGCCAGACCCGAGGTCAGGATTGAACCCAGGACCCTGGAGCAGTGAGGAAGCAGCACTACCACTGTGCCACAGTGCCACGTCACTATGTCAGAGGTACTAAAAATAACATGGTTTTTTTTTCAATTGCAGGTTGCTATAGCTTCCTTATCCATAAAGGACTTGTGACATGCAACCATAAATCACCGTAGACTGCTCTCTCTTTAAAATGAAACAAAAGCAGGTCAGTGAGCATCAGTGGCCAGAACAGACAGGATTTCTCTTTCATTACAAATTGGCACGTCTCTCCTGCACATTTTTCATCTGCCGGTTCCAGTTACACCATCCACCCGGTCTTCAAATAATCTGAAGGATTCTGCCCGCTTCAACTTAACCTGATTTAAAATCTGAATCCATCGCCAAGAGGTGGCAAAGGTGATTGATGAGGGTAGGGAGGTGGATGTGTCCACATGGATTTCAGTGAGGCATTCGATAAAATGGAGAAAACCTTGAGGAGCTCAGTCCGCGTTGGCCTACGCGATCCAAGCTGGAATGGGTACAGAGAAGATGTACGGGGTTGTTGCCAGGACTCGAGGGTCTGAGCTATCGGGAGAGGTTGAGCAGGCTGGGACTCTATTCCTTGGAGCGCAGGAGGATGAGGGGTGATCTTATAGAGATGTACAAAATTATGAGAGGAATAGATCGGGTAGATGCACAGTCTCTTGCCCGGAGTAGGTGAATCGAGGACCAGAGGACAGAGGTTTAAGATGAAAAGGAAATGATTTAATAGGAATCTGAGGGGTAACTTTGGATAGATCATAAGATCATGAGACCATAAGAGAAATAAAGAAATAAAATTTTCCTCATGTACTTCCTAAAAGAACGTCCTTTAATTCTGAGGCTATGACCTCTAGTCCTAGACTCTCCCACTAGTCATAATCATAATCATATTTTAATAGCCAATTGTGTTTTGCAACATACGAGGAATTTGATTTGCCATACAGTCATACTAATAAAAGGCAACAAAACACACAACATACATTTTAACATAAACGTCCACCACAGTGACTCCTCCACATTCCTCACTGTGATGGAAGGCAAAAAAGTTCAATCTCTTCCCTTCTTTGTTCTCCGGCAGTCAGGGGCCTCGTGCCTTCCGTTGAGGGGCGATCTTGTCTCCCATAGCCGGCGGTTGGGCCCACCATTTTGGAGCGAACAAGCTCCCGCATCGGGGGGATCTCAGCACCCGGCAATCGGACCCCGGGTCGGGGTTGGTCGAACCTCCTGTGACTTTGGAGCTTCCCGACATCGGTCTCTACCCACGGCTGCGAGCTCCTCGATGTTGAAATCCGCAAGCCGCGGTTAGAACGTCGATCCCAGGCCAGGGATCACATGCTCCGATAGTGAATCCACGAGCTAGCGGTGGGGCTCAAAGTTAATCTCGAGCAAGGCCGCCAGATCCATGGTGTTAGGCCGCAGAGCGACCGGAGATACGATCTGGAAAACAATCGCATCTCTGGCAAGGTAAGAGATTGAAACAGAGTTTCCCCCGACACCCCCCCACCTCCCCCACATAAAACAAACCAGAGAACATTAACACAAAGTTTTTAATACACACTAAAAATAACAAAAAAGACGAAAAGACAGACATTCCTGGGATCATTCTTGCAAACTCTGACTGATGAAGGCCCATGTGCCAAAACACCTGGCTAATATTGTCATGATGGACTGAATAGTCCCCCGTCATGGACTCCTGCAAATTATGTAATTCAATCGATGATTGTTACTTTCTGATTGACTCTCTCCAATCTTCTTGCCAATGACTGAGATTGACTGGCGGTTGCCTTGGGAACATGGCAAACCAATCTGTTGTTATTTGCAGTGCTCTGCGCAGCTTCAGTAAGTCACGACTCAGGGCTGCCATCTCTCGCCTCCACTTTCAATTGGTGCGATTTGGTGACGAAGGTTTTTATTCTTTAAGGCATTCCAGGCCACAACATAAAGCACAGCTCCAAACAAGCCATGTGAAAGAGTAGAGGTTTGGAAAAATCCTCTGGGATTTTAGATCTTATGCCCCTGTCCCATTTAGGAATCCTGAACAGAAACCTCTGGAGACTTTGCGCCCCACCCAAGGTTTCCGTGAGGTTCCCGGAGGTTTTTGTCAGTCTCCCTAGCTGCTTCCACTACCTGCAACCTCCGGCAACCACCTGCAACATCCGGGAACCGCACGGAAACCTTGGGTGGGGCACAAAGTCTCCAGAGGTTTCCGTTCAGGTTTCCGTTCTGGTTTCCTAAGTGGGACTGGGGCATTAGACTTTAAATCTAGCATTTAGGGCGGAACGGTGGTGCAGGGTGGCACGGTGGCGCAGCGGTAGAGTTGCTACCTTGTAGAACTTAAAGCACCAGAGACACGGATTCGTTCATGGCTATGCTTGCTTGTCTGTATGGAGGTTGTACGTTGTGAAGCAAGACCAGGCAGGTTGAGTGAAATAGTTTTTAATTCTTAAAAAACAAACAGAAACCCATAACTACACGTGCCTAGTCTAGCTTAACAACACAGCTCCTGTAGCTGGGAGGAGCGCTGATAACTAAAAGCCCGCGAAATGAACCCCCGCGGTCACGTGACCGTGCTGACCAATCACAAGGGTTCTGCCCTCCCAGCCCCACCACTAGGTGTCGCTACAGGAACCCCCCCCCCCCAGAACCAGAGGAAAGGAAACAAGCATCAATCCGAATCAGGCGGCCAGACCGAGTGCAATCCGCGACAATCTGGCGGATCGCAAACTGGGCCTCGATGTGCTGAAACCACGCATGAGGCTGAACCACCCAGAAAACGGGCAGTTTAAGGGAAGCCACGTTTTGATGGCCGGGGTTGGCGGCGAGGTTTTCGGCGGCTTGCATATTCAGACCTGAAAAACGTCTAGATCGACGGTGTCGCCACTGAAGCGAGACCAGGCAGGTTAAGTGAAATAGTTTTTAATTCGTAAAAAGCAAACAGAATCCCGTAACTACACGTGCCTAGTCGAGCTTAACAACACAAATCCTGTCGCTGGGAGGAGCGCTGATAACTAAAAGCCCACAAAACGAACCCTGCGGTCACGTGACTGTGCCGACCAATGACGAGGGTTCTGACTTCCCAGCCCCACCACTAGGTGTCGCTACAGTTGTCCCTGTTTTCTATGAGATCTCCGGTTTCCACCCACAACCCACTCCCAAGACATACAGGTTTTTAGGTTAATTGGCTTGGTATATACAGTATGTAAAAATTGTCCCAAGAGTAGGATAGTGTTAATGTGCGGGGATCGCGGGTTGGCAAATACTTGGCGGGCCGAAGGGCCTGTTTCCACTCTGCAAACTAAACTAAACTTTAGAGACCCAGCGTGGAAACAGGTCTTTCGATACATTGAGTTCAGGTCAACCAGCGATCGCCTCATACACTAGCAGTATCCTGCATACTAGGGACAATTTACAATTTATACAGGCCAATTAAACTAGAATCTGCCGGTTGCCAAACATTTTAACTTCCCTTCCTATTCCCATACAGACATTTCTATCCTAGACCTCTTCCATTGTCAGAGTGAGGCCTCACACAAATTGGAGGAACAGCAACTCAGATTTTGCTTGGGCAGCTTACACCCAGCGGTATGAGTATTGATTTATCTTAATTTCATAACCCTTGCATTCCCTCTCTCTCCATCCCTCCCCCACCCGAGCTGTCCTGCTAGTCCCACTGTTCATCGCCTCTCGCCATCACCTCCTCCACGGTCAACAACGGACCATTGGAGGCTCTTCAGCCGTTGGTGCCAGCCCTGATTTGTTCTGTATCTTTTCATACCTCTAGTTTCTCTCTCTCCCCTGACCCTCAGTCTGAGGAAGGGGGCTCGACCCAAAACGTCACATATTCCATTTCTCCAGTGGTGTTGCCTGACCGGTTGAGCTACTCCAGCATTTTGTGTCTAACCTAGAAACCTGCACATCTTTGGAGCGTCGGAGGAAATCGGAGCACCCAGAGAAAACCCACGCGTTCACGGGGAGAACGTGCGAACTTCGGACAGACAGCACCCATAGTCAGGATGGAACCGGGGACTTTGGCGCTGTAAGTCAGCAGTTCTGCCGCTGCACCACTTAGATCCTAAAGTGCAATTATGGCGTAACAAGGCCCATTATATTTTGAGCACAAAATCCGGGAAATTACGTGCCTCGAACGACTGGCTGCGAATAAACGCAGCTGAACAAAGGCAGTGACCTAGTGAATTGCACTTACAGGACGGTGGAGGCTGATCTGAGGGTTGCCTTTTGTCACAGAGGAGCAGGGAATAAACGGCTATGCAGCGAAGGTGGTCACAACAAAGGCAGTGTCATAATGAGCTGGGGGTGTGGGGAATGGTTCCAAAGGAAAGCCAAGCCACTGAGCCCAATTAAAACAAAAACAGATTCATAGCCCGGAGAAGCAGCTGCCAAAACACCATCCTAATTAAGTCCCAGCGATGAAAGGCTTGTTTGTTGACACTCAACAGGAGGAAGGGTTGCGGTGTAGGAGAGAATCTAGCAGCCAGGAGTAACACTGCCTTATCCACTGTTTGGATTACTCTGTGTGAAGAAAGGCCTTGACCCGAAACGTCACCCATTCCTTCTCTCCAGAGTTGCTGCCTGTCCCGCTGAGTTACTCCAGCTTTTTGTGTCTATCCACTGTTTAAATTATTTTGGTTTGTTATTGTCTTCATCCATGTCACAAGTTCACAAGTTATAGGAGTAGAATTAGGACATTCGGACCATCGAGTCCACTCCGCCATTCAATCATGGCCGATCTCTGCCTTCTAATCCCATTTTCCTGCCTTCTCCCCATAACACCCATTCTAATCAAATATGTGTCTATCTCTGCCTTAAATATCCATTGACTTGGCCTCCACAGCCCTCTGTGGCAATGAGTTCCACAGATGAACTACCTTCTGACTAAAGAAGTTCCCCCACATCTCTTTTCTAAACGAGCCTCCTTTAATTCCGAGGCTTTGACCTCTGGTCCTAGTCCCTCACACCAGTGGAAACATTCTTTCCACATCCACTCTATCTATGCTTTTCATTCATCTGTAAATTTCAATGAGGTCCCCCCTCAACCTTCTAATTGCTGTCAAACGCTCATCATATGCTAACCCACTCATTCCTGGAATATTATCTATAATAAAACATGTAGTGAAGACATCACGTGTTTGGAAGTCTTTACAATTCTTGTAAACCTCCTCTGGACCCACTCCAGCGCCAACACATCCTTCCTCAGATATGGGGCCCGGATTTGCTCAGCATACTCCAACTATATGGATTACATATCCATATGCCTATTCAAAAGTCTCATAAATGACATTATCATCTCTGCCTCCACCACCACCCTGGCAATGTGTTGTAACCACTCACCACCCTTTATGCAAAAGACTTGCCCCACACATCTCCTTTAACTTCTTGCCCTAAAACTATGCCCTCCACTATTTGATTTTTCCAAATGTCCACCCTAAATGGGGTAAAAAGGTTCCAAATGACCACCCTAACAATGCCTCTCATAATTCTGTACATTTCTAACAGGGCTCCCCACAACCCCTGGTGTCACAAAGAAAACAAGCCCAGTCTGTCCAATCCTTCCCTGCAGCGAATGCCTCCTAATCCAGGCACCATTCTGGTAATCTCCTCTGCACCTGGACAGCACGGTGGCATGAGAGGCCCGGGTTCGATCCTGATTCTGGGTGCTGTCTGTACGGAGTTTGTACATTCTCCCCTTCACCTGCGTGGGTTTTCTCCGTAGTCTTCGGTTTCCTCCCACACTCCAAAGACGTACATGTTTGTAGGTTAATTGGTTTGGTGTAAAGGTAAAAAGAATAGTCCCGAGTGTGTGTATGGTAGTGTTAATGTAACGGGATCGCTGGTCGGTGTGGCTCGGTGGGCCGAAGGGCCTGTTTCTGCGCTGTATCTCTAAACTAAATTAAACTAAACTAAACTAAACCCTTTCCAAATGCCTCCATATCCTTCATGTAAGGGGGTGACTAGAACTGCACACAATACTCCACATGCAACCTAAACAAAGCTGCATCACCACTTCCCAACTCTTATACAATGCCCCACATACAATATGTAAGCAAGCAGACCACATGCCTTCTTTACCACACGATCTACTTGTGTTGCCATTTTCAGCGAGTTATGAACTTGGACTCCAAGATACTTCTTATATCAAAGCTATCAGTCACCCAACCTGAGAAAATGATTGAGTTTTTTAGTTCAGGTTAGTTTATTGTCATAGAGTCATAGAGTGGTACAGCATGGAAACAGGCTCTTTGACCAATTTGCCCACACCGGCCAACGTGTCCCAGCTACACTAGTTCCACCTGCCTGCGTATGGTCCATATCCGTCCAAACCTGTCCTATCCATGTACCTGCACGGGTCACGTGCCACGTTTTACCGAGACCTACAAACCTATGCATCTGTGGAGTGAGGGAGAAAACCCACATGATCACGGGGAGAATGTAGAAACTCTGTACAGACAACACCCATAGGCAGGATCTAACCCAGGTCTCTGGCGTTGTAAGTTAATATGTTCATAATTGACAGGAGCATAATTAGGCCCACCAAGTCTACTCCGTCATTCAATAATGGCTGATCTATCTCTCCCTCTCAATCCAATTCTCCTGTTCTCTGCCCATAACCCCTGACACCCGTACTAATTAAGAATTTATCAATCTCTGCCTTAAAAAAATATCCATTGACTTGGCCACCGCAGCCTTTTGTGGCAAAGAATTCCACAGATTCACCACCCTCTGACTAAAGAAATTCCTCCTCATTTCCTTCCAAAAGGTACATCAGGCAGCAACTCTACTGCTGTGCCACCATGCCGTTAAGGATAAGTACCTTGAAGAGAAGATCAAAGAAAGATAGCAGACTATGAGGGGCAAGTTTCTTCCCAGCTATTATCAAGCAACTGAACCATCCACAATCCAAAGAGATTGTATAAATACATAAGGGGGAAAAGGGTAACTAGAGACAGAATGGGACCTCTCAGGAATCAAAGCGGTCACCTCTGTGTGGAGCCACAGGAGATAGTCAGCATGGTTTTGTACATGGGAGGTCGTGCCTCACAAACCTCATTGATTTTTTTGAAGACGTTACCAAAAAGGTCAATGAGGGCAGAGCTGTAGATGTTATGTACATGGACTTCAGTAAGGCATTCGACATGGTTCCTCATGGTAGGCAGCTGTGGCAGGTTAGATCACATGGGATCCAAGGAGAGATACCTGAATGAATCGCAAATTGGCTCCATGGAAGGAAGCAGAGGGTGATGGTGGAAGGTTGCTTCTCAGACTGGAGGCCTGTGACTAGTGTTGTGCCTCAGGTTTTGGTGCTGGGCCCGTTACTGTTTGTCATCTACATCAATGATTTAGATGAGAACTTACAGGGCAAGATTAGCAAGTTTGCTGATGATACGAAAGTGGGTGGTTTTGCAGATAGTGAAGATGGTTGTGAAAGATTGCAGCAGGATCTTGATCGATTGGCCAGGTGGGCTAAGGAATGGCTGATGGAATTTAATACAGAGAAGTGTGAGACAAAAGACATTAATAGCCAATAGGTGCAGGAGTAGGCCATTCGGCCCATCGAACCAGCACCTCCATCCACTGTGATCATGGCTCGTAATCCACAATCAGTACCCCATTCCTGCCTTTTCCCCATATCCCTTGATTCCGCTATCTTTAAGAGCTCTATCCAATTCTCCCTTGAAAGCATCCAGAGAATTGGTCTCCACTGCCTTCTGAGGCAGAGAATTCCACAGATTCACAACCCTCTGCGTGAAAAAGTGTTTCCTCATCTCCGTTTTAAATGGCTTACCTCTTATTCTTAAACTGTGGCCCATGCTTCTGGACACCCCCAACATCGGGAACATCTTTCCTGCCTCTAGCGTGTCCAAATCCTTAATAATCTTATATGCTTCAATAAGACAACCTCTCATCCTTCTAAATTCCAGAGTGTACAAGCACAGCCGCTCCATTCTATCAACGTATGACAGTCCCGCCATCCCGGGATTAACCTGGGAAAGACAAAGATGGATGGATACAGAGACATTGATTAATATTTCAACTCCACAAGTAACCATTGTGTCATGAGGATATAAAAATGTTCTGTACTATGGCTTATTGAGGCAGTTTGGGCTTGCTCACACTGTTTCACAATATACATCGCTAAGGCCTCTTAATAATCCGACTTGTTCGACAGACTCACCACTGATCTATGAGCTGTTTTATTTTGTGTCTGCCTATCTGAGTAAAGTCAGATATGGGGTACGGGTAAAGTACAAAATTCCCTCCCACACCAAGGGAGTTTATAAGCCCAGCCACTCCATTCTATCAACATATGACAGTCCTGCCATGCTGGAAATTAACCTTGTGAACCTACGCTGCACGCCCTCAATAGCAAGAATGTCCTTCCTCAAATTTGGAAACCAAAACTGCACACAGTACTCCGGGTGTGGTCTCACTCGGGCCCTGTACAACTGCAGAAGGACCTCTTTGCTCCTATATTCGATTCCTCTTGTTATGAAGGCCAAAATGCCATTCGCTTTCTTCACTGCCTGCTGTACCTGCATGCTTACTTTCAGTGACTGATGAACAAGGACCCCCAGATCCCATTGTGCTCCCCTTTTCCCAACTTGTCACCATTCAGATAATAATCTGCCTTCCTGTTTTTGCTACCAAAGTTGTTGCATTTTGGGAAGTAAATCCAAAGGGTTTCTACAGCTATATTAATAGCAAAAGGATAACCAGGGATAAAATTGGTCCATTAGAGAGTCAGAGTGGACAGCTGTCTGCAGAGCCAAAAGAGATGGGGGAGATATTGAACAATTTCTTTTCTTCGGTATTCACCAAGGAGAAGGATATTGAATTATGTGAGGTAAGGGAAACAAGTAGAGTAGCTATGGAAACTATGAGATTCAAAGAAGAGGAAGTACTGACACTTTTGAGAAATATAAAAGTGGATAAGTCTCCAGGTCCAGACAGGATAGGTGGGATTGTGGATAATGAAGTAGATTTTCAAAGTCTACAGAGAGATTTATGCCAGTTGGAAGAGTGGGCTGAAAGATGGCAGATGGAGTTTAATGCTGATAAGTGTGAGGTGCTACATCTTGGCAGGACAAATCAAAATAGGACGTACATGGTGAATGGTAGGGAATTGAAGAATGCAGGTGAACAGAGGGATCTGGAAATAACTGTGCACAGTTCCCTGAAAGTGGAATCTCATGTAGATAGGGTGGTAAAGAAAGCTTTTGGTGTGCTGGCTTTTATAAATCAGAGCATTGAGTATAGAAGTTGGGATGTAATGTTAAAATTGTATAAGGCATTGGTGAGGCCAATTCTGGAGTATGGTGTACATTGAATTCTCCCAATTTTGGTCGCCTAATTATAGGAAGGATGTCAACAAAATAGAGAGAGTACAGAGGAGATTTACTAGAATGTTGCCTGGGTTTCAGCAACTAAGTTACAGAGAAAGGTTGAACAAGTTAGGGCTTTATTCTTTGGAGCGCAGAAGGTTAAGGGGGGACTTGATAGAGGTCTTTAAAATGATGAGAGGGATAGATAGAGTTGACGTGGATAAGCTTTTCCCACTGAGAGTAGGGAAGATTCAAACAAGGGGACATGACTTGAGAATTAAGGGACAGAAGTTTAGGGGTAACATGAGGGGGAACTTCTTTACTCAGAGAGTGGTGGCTGTGTGGAATGAGCTTCCAGTGAAGAAGGTGGAGGCAGGTTCGTTTTTATCATTTAAAAATAAATTGGATAGTTATATGGATGGGAAAGGAATGGAGGGTTATGGTCTGAGCGCAGGTATATGGAACTAGGGGAGAATACGTGTTCAGTACGGACTAGAAGGGTCGAGATGGCCTGTTTCCGTGCTGTAATTGTTATATGGTTATATGGTTATAAGTCTAACAAGGGCAGGATCTACACAGTGAATGGTAGGTCTCTGGGTAATGTCGAGCAGAGGGATCGAGGAGTGCAGGCGCATGGTTCCTTGAAAGTAGAATCACAGCTAGATACGCATAGTGGGCAAAAAGGCTTTTGGCACATTACATCCTGCGGGCATGAACATTGAATTCTCCCAATTTTGTTAGCCCTTGCTGTCTCCTCCCCTTCCTCAGCCCCCGGGCTGTCTCCTCCAATCCCCCAGCCTTCGGGCTCCTCCTCCTCCTTTTTCCTTTCTTCTCCCCGCCACTCCCCATCAGTCTGAAGAAGGGTTTCGGCCCGAAATGTTGACTATTTCCTTCACTCCATAGATGCTGCTGCACCCGCTGAGTTTCTCCAGCATTTTTGTGTACCTGTCCATATACCTCCTCCCTCGACTCCATCGAAGGACCCCGCCAGTCTTTTTACGTGAGGCAAAGGTTCACTTGCATCTTCTCCAACCTCATCTACTGTATCCACTGTTCCGGGTGTGGACTCCTATATATCGGTGAGATCAAGCACGGGCTCGGCAATCGTTTCGCTGAACACCTCCGCTCAGCCTGCCTAAACCTGCCTGATCTCCCAGTTGCTAAACACTTTAACTCCCCCTGCCATTCTCACACTGACCTTTCTGTCCTTGGCCTCCTCCATTGTCAGAGTGAAGCCTTGCATATTGTAGGAACAACACCTCATATTTCGCTTGGGCAACTTACACCCCAGCGGCATGAACATTGACTTCTCTAACTTCAAGTAACTCTTGCTTTCCCTCTCTCTCCATCCCTCCACCTTCCCAGTTCTCCCACCAGTCTTACTGTCCCCCTAATTACATTTTATCTATGTTTGCTTTGATGTCATCCTCTCCTAGGTAACAATGGTCTATTCTACATTTTCTTTGATCATCCTCTTCTTTGATATCTTCCACTTCCTTATCTCTGTAATCGTTCTCGCCTGATGCTCAGTCTGAAGAAGGGTCTTGACCCAAAGCATCACTCATTCCATCTATCCAGAGATGCTGCCTGTCCCGCTGAGTTACTCCAGCATGTTGTGTCTATATTGAGTATAGAAGTTGGGAGGTCATGTTGCAGTTGTGTAAGACATTGGTGAGGCCACATTTAGAGTATTGTGTTCAGTTCTGGGCACTGTGTTATATGAAAGTTGTTGTCAAACTGGAAAGGGTACTTCCAAAGGACATAGTTTGAGTTGAAGGGGAAAATATTTAATAGGAATCTGAGGAGTTAATGGTGGACTTTAGAAGGAGAGGAATACCCCTGTTCCCTGTCTCCATCAATGGTGTGGATGTGCAGTTTACCAGGGAGTACAAATGCCTTGGAGTGTACCTGGACAGTAAACTGGACTGGTCTAGGAACGCTGAGCCCTGTACAAGAAGGGACAGAGCCAGCTGTACTTTTTGAGAAGGCTCCGCTCCTTCAACATCTGTAGTAAGATGCTGCAGATGTTCAACCAATCGGTGGTAGCCGGCGCCATCTTCTTCACTGCTGTGTGCTGGGGCAGCAGGGTGAAGGCTGCGGACGCCAATAGGATCAACAAACTCATCAGGAAGACTTGCTCCATCCTGGGGGCGGAGTTGGATTCATGGGAGGTTGTTCTTGGAGGGGAGGATGCTCCTCAAACTGAGGCGCATCCTGGACAATACAGCTCACCCCCTCCATGACACACTGGTCAACCTGAGGAGCATCTTCAGCAACAGACAGGTTCCACCAAGATGCAGCACAGAACGCCACAGGAGATCCTTCTTGTTTGTGGCTATCAAACTGTACAACTCCTCCCCATTCTGTCATAGGATAGACTGACCCTCCTCTCTTTGTCCCCCCCCCCCCCAACCCTCCCCAATCTTTGCACATCCCCAATCTTTTGCACTCGACACTTTAGTTTCATGTTTCATGTATTTTGTGTTTTATGACTGCTGGCTGATCAATTTCCCTCCTGGGATAAATAAAGTTGTAATCGTATCGCATCATTGGGGTAACTTTATCACGCAAAGAGTGGTGGGTGTATGGAACAAGCAGCCTGAGGAGGTTATTGAGGCTGGGACTATCACGGCATTTAAGAAGCAGACAGGTACATGAATAGGACAGGTTTGGGGGTATCTGGGGCAAACACGGGCAAGTGGGACTAGTGTAGCTGCGATATGTTGGCCGGTGTGGGCAAGTTGGGTCAAAGGGTCTGTTACCACACTGTATCACTCGATGACTTACCAAAGCTTTTCACAGTATCTCGGTACAAGTCAAACTAACCTAAACTCAACTTAACTTTACGTGTAGGGAGGAACTGCAGGTGCTGGTTTAAACCAAAGATGGACTCAAAAGAGCTGGAGAAACTCAGCGAGACAGGCAGCATCACTGGAGAAAAGGAATGGGTGACGTTTCAGGAAGAGGGGTCTCGACCCGAAACATCACCCATTCCTTCTCTCCAGAGAAGCTTCCTGTCCCGCTGAGTTACTCCAGCTTTTTGTGCCTATCAGCTAACTACACCTTGAGGAGAAGGGCAAAGATAACAGAACATGAGGGCCAGGTACATCTCTGAAGATGCGGTATCCATGGCCGCTTTAGGGTGTAGACTGAACCATCTGTAGCTGTGTTGGATGATATTGGCAGTGCTGCAATAAAAGCCATAAAGCACCTGCATAACCATCGCCATAAACCCCACATCTGGCATTAATGGAGTCATAAAGCTGCAAATGTACATATTTTGAATGACTTTGACATCCAATAGTTAAGTGTCAAACTTTTACGGCGTTAATAAAAAGTCGGGGCAGCAAACTAATCGTTTTACAGAGTCATCCACACCTGTGAGCTTTGAAGAAGTTGTCAAAATTGTTCCTTTTACATGCCAACTTGAAAATCAAAGGTCACATTCAACTTTTTAACACAATGCTCTTCCTTGCCTCCTCTTCGCTGCCATCATCACCGTGTACCGACGATGAACTGGCAGTGACTGACACTTTCCAAAGCTCTCGAGCCAACTGAGGATTTGACTGCATTATCCGATATTCCATTTCCTGACTGGCACCGCTTCCTAATCCTGAAACGGGTCAACTGTCAGAGCATCCCTGTGCCAAAGAGTCGTCTCATGTGCCTGCAGAACATTGCTCATTATACATTGCTCATTATACAATACAATGATACAATTACATTGATACAATTTATTTGTTGTCATTTGAACCTCATTGAGGTTCAAACGAAATTTGGTTTCTGCAGTCATACACACAAGTAGAAGAACCAAGACACAACACAATTTACACAAACATCCATCACAGTGAATCTCCTCCTCACTGTGATGGAAGGCAAAGTCTTATCTCTCCTCTGCACTCCTCGTTCTCCTCCCGATGCCAGAGTCAAAGCCCCCGGCAGGCGATGGTAAGTGTCCCTCGGCCATTAAAGCCGCGTCGGGCGATGCAAGGCTCCGCTCCGGGTCTTGGTGTTGGAGCCCCCGGCGTGCGCTAGCAAGTCCCACGGCCGTTAAAGCCGCGCCGGGCGATATAAGGCCCCGCTCCAGGTAATTTTCAACCCCGCAACTCGGGCGGGAGAAGTCGCCGTTGCGGAAACCCCGAAAAGTGGTTTCCCAACAGGGACCCGCGGGCTCCCGGTGTTACTGTCCACCAGACCTGCGGTTGGAGCCTCCGAATCTCTGGGGTCGGGTCGCAGCAGCGCGCCACCACAGCTCCTCACGCTACGAACTGGGCCAGCTCCACGATGGTAGGTCTGCAGCTCCGCGACTGGAACTCCAGGTCGTTCCGGTTGGAGGCCGCTCCACGGTGCTAGGCCCCAACGACAACGGAGACCCGACAGAGAAAAGGTCAGGTTCTCCGTGCAGGGGAAAGATTTTAAAAGTTTCCCCAACCCCCCCCCCCCCCCACCCCCCCCCACGCCCCCACACACATACCCATTTTAAAAAAAAACACTTTAAACTACATTCAAACGAGACAAAAAATAAAAAACGACAGACGGACTGCAGAGGCCGCTGCGACGTGAGTCGCGCCACCCACCCAAGATGTAATTCACTGCATCAAGCATGATTGGGCAAGTTTTGCTTTGTTACTGCTGCAAGCAAGACTGAGAGGTACAAGATTGAGTTTGGGGGTCGACCACAGTCTCGGGAGTTCGAGGTGCCTGCCCGGAAGACCTGAATGCTCGTCGGTCAGCAGGATTGGGAGTGAGCCGCTGGAGACGTCGGACATGAGGAGCAAGGGCTGGTAGGAGGGTAATACCTCCAGCGCCTTCATGATCGGCTGCAGGAGGCGGCCACAGGACACAAAGATGGCCGGGTGAGGAGAGGACAGGGACGGCGGTTCACGGGAACTGCTCCAGTACTTCGAGCGTGGAAATGGCGCCGAAACATGGCGTTGCCCGCGTGTGTCCACATGCAAAAGGAATTTTACTTCGGAGTTACGTGAGTGACTACGTGAAGACCCCGTCCAGTACGCATGCGTGTCATATCGTCTATCGCATTGCGTTACGACTGGCAGGGTGGACGTGATTCTCCTGCCAGCAACAGACCTGAGGTAAGTTTTTAAAAAATCTTTCAGGTTAAATCTTCTTGCTGGAACCTCTACTTAGAAGTCCTGCTAAAAGTCCGGGGCTAAGTCGGGACGCCCACCCACATCTGCTCACATCTCCGGCGGCAGCACCCACCAGCAAACCACGATGAACTGAAGCTGGTGAAAGCTTGAAGGCCGTACAACCAGGACAAAGGTCTATTTTAGGCCACAGCCCAGAACGGCCTTCCTGGAAGATGCGCCCACCTCGTACTCGAGCTCCTCTACCTCCCAGGAGCAGATGTAAAATCATGCACACATGTTTGAGGCAGCTCCTGGGTCGGGTTGTATAAGTCCTCCCATTCGGATAAAGATATGGAACCTCATCGATGATGTCTCCTGTCACGGATACAAGGTGGTAATATTAAACTGGTTTGAATTATTACACTGGTTTGGGATAACACTAGATTAGTTTATACTGCACATAGGTATGGTTGGAGTTGCCTTTCAAGACAAGGCTCACAAGAATGGGATGTGGACTGATCATTGTCAACAGCCTCAACCCGCATGTGCAGTATAGACTTTTCTTAATAACTTCCATGTGATCATTTCCGCTCACAGGGTTGAAGATATTTGAAATTTAACTGGATGAGGCAACGATACACTCAGTAGCGTTACAATGGGCTAACTCCAGTTTCCAGATTATTTACCAAATCACTACTATCAGTGCTTCGGCTGCACAGAGCTAACAATAAGTAGCATGGCCAATCTGGAGGATATTGAACATACTGTATTTTACTAAATTAGCCTTATCAGCCACATAGCTATATTTGAGGAATTGGTTCTCACCCGTCCAGTTAAATTTAAATTAAGTTAATACCAACTGAAACTATTGATTATTGGGATACAATCATCCATTTATTGGTCTGGGATCAGCTCTGAGACAAAAAATTAGACCTCTGCTATTTTTAGCTGAAACAATCAAAGTCACAATGATGGACAGCTTTGCTCCACTAAAACCTCTTATCCGTAAATCTTCAGTCATTTCCAAACTGATGCTATTGCCCAAAGATGGGCAATTTACTAATACCATCTCTAGTTATGGAGGCAGATGGGATTAGCATGAGTTATCAAGTGTTCAGTCATGGTATCAACTGCCAATGGACACCAGGTGTATTCCGTGCATTAAAGGGTGTGTGGATATGCATATATGGCATGCACAAGTCCAAGGTGATACACTTTGGTGGTGGTATATGTTAATCACAAAGGTACAATCAAATCAAAGTATCCGGTGATAGTTTTACCAAACCGCATTTAGCACTGGTGTATTATTATGCAAAATCAATGACAGAATGAATGTGTGATCACAAAGTATTTAATGACAATGTGGATTGATAGAACACTAACTATTGAGTTGCTTGCATCCAGTTTCAAGCATACAATGAACAAGGCATACAGTGACGAAGGGCGCATTCTCGCTACACTAGGAAGGAATGTTCTTTTATGTCTTCGTCCATTTGGCCTCAATAGACGGGTCTTGCAAAATCCAGCAAGATTCCCGCTTCCGGGTTTTCATAGTGCCTGCCTGGGTTATGCACCTATGGCTCCTGCTGAGGCGAAGAATGAACATAAAACCTTACATGGCTAATTCCGGATAAAAAGATGCTGGTTCAGTTGTGATGTTGAAACCATCCTCTGCATGATACAATCAATCATAGACTTACAGACTCTGAGAGATCGTTTCTGCGGCTCGGGTTGTCAAACGTCAAGAGTGCTCACTACAGATTGCAGGGATAGCACCAAATAGCAGCAATCTGAATAGGAGATGGGAAGCATTGTTTATGCTTCCTTACGTTAAACTCGGCACGAATGACTGACACATTAAAATTCAGTTTTATGGGATTATAACATTTAGTTACTATTCCATTACTGTGCCTTAAGTACCTCCTCATCATTTGGCTGATGAGTACATAAACCACTCTGTCTGGTCTCACCCTCTGATATCCAGAGAATGAAGGTATCATCAGCTTAAAACCTCCCAGGCTTAGGGACGCAGAGATATGGGTTGTTAACATTGTACTACGTCACTTCACCGATGGGCACCAGCAACATCCCTGTCCATGGTCATACTCACGTACTAGTGATTATGCCATGGCACTGAGTACAGCGCTATGGCTGTACTTCCGGTGGCGCTGGCGTCAGCTGCCTCCACCTACAGCCCGGTATCTTTTTGTTTTTTTGTTTATTTAGTTATGTAAAAGTGTGTTTTTTTGTGTGTTTTGATGTGGGGGAAGAGGGCACGGTGCGGGGGATACCGTCCTTCAGCCGCTTCCTGGTGAAGACGCGACTTTTATTCGAGTCGCGTCCTCGCCCCCCCCCCCCCCCCCCCCCCCACCACCACCAGCGGCCTACCTACTGGATTGGCGTGGACTTCCCTGCGACCAGAGCTCCAGCAGCGGCGGGACAGCGCTGATACATCGCGAGGCTGGCGATGCCTTACCGGGGGCCGCCGTCTGGAGCCCGGAGTGCTGGACCTGCTGCACCGACATCCTGGAGCTGAGGTTTGCGGAGCTCCCAACGCGGGCGGCGCTGATGGACAGCGCGGGGTCCTGTGACTCTGCCCAGCTCGGCCTGCGGACTCGGGAGCTGCGGACTTCGGGAGCTGCGGACTCCGGCTGCGGGAGGCGGCTGATCAGGAGGTCCGGGCCGCTGAGGAGGAGGATGTTCACCGTCGGGGTTCGGCGTCGGCTTTCCACCAGCCCGGCGTGAGGGCCTGAACATCGGGCCACCCAGGGCGGCGACTGCGGGTGCTAGGAAGGCCTCGACCACGAATGAAAATCTGGGAAGAACGGAGTGGAGGCTGGCTGGACTATGGTGCCTTCCTCACCTTGGTGCCACTGTGTTATGTTGTGTCGTGGACTTTCAGTGTTTGTGCTTTTTTTTAAATTCTATTTTATTTTTAATATGTTTTATTATTTATTATTATTTATTTATTTTTATTTTTATGATACTGCCTGTAAGGGAAATTCATTTTGTTGTCTCTAACTGAGACAATGACAATAAATTTGAATACAATACAATACAATATGGGTCCAGTCATTGCAACACTGGATAGGATGATCATATCTGCGGGCTATAATAACATGTTTTGTTTATGATTAATCAAGCAGATTAGACAGGGACACAAGACCAAACTAGATGTTGCATATCCCATGGACCTTGGGTTGCGTGTGATCACGCATTTACACCAGTATGTCAAGGTTCCTAAGAGCCTTATAGACTGACAGCAATATTATTAATTACATAAAATCTTGTTAGAAGGAATCACTACGAACCTTCTCCAGATGGTTATATGGGTCTGGCATATACAGGAGTGTACATTGACATTGAGTCTCACTCCACCAGGACCGCTATACCTCAGCAGCAGGGATGGACCACATCCTTGCGGTTGCAGGATGGTCAAACTATTGATCTGTCCAAATATTCAGAATAAACCTATTGCCAGATCATGGGTATTTGTCAACTCTATGTTAGGTATGGTTCATACTTCCTCCAGGTTGAGGGAGGTTACTATTGCCACTATTATTCATTAATAGCAACATCTATGTCATGTCTGAATGCATTCTTAATGTTCACTCATCATTGGCCTACTGATGCAGTGTATGACGCCTGGACTCGGTTCCACGGCATGAAATCACAGAGCTTTAAAATCTTCACGTAGTCACTCACGTGACTCCGAAGTAAAATAGTACGATTAAACGAGAACTTACCAATTTGAAGTTTGATCTTTATTTTATGAGGAGTAACGTTGAGGGATTACGTGCCCTTTATCATAAAGTTGAACTGGTATTATGGTTCTCTTATCTTACTATGTTCAGTTCAACAATTGTTATCTGTGATTTCACACCGCTGCTTTGAAGATTGACACGCATGCGTACTGGACGGGGTCTTCACGTAATCCCTCAACGTTACTCCTCATAAAATAAAGATCAAACTTCAAACTGGTAAGTTCTCGTTTAATCTTACTATTTCTCTGTGCAGTTGCAGAGGCGACAAATGAAGCACCATTGAAACATTGAGCTGCTGAAATCTCGAGCAACCCAGATTGGTGTCTGGATTTGAAGGTGTCAGCCACAAGGACAAACTTGGATTGTTTTCTCTGGAATGCTGGGGGTGGAGGGGAGACTTGATAGAAGGATATCAAATTATGAGAGGCACAGATAGTAGCAATGTTACAAAATTTTGAGATTTTAAAAATAAAGTCTTTAATTTATCACATCAGATAAAGCATAAAAAGAAGTTTAATTTGACACCTAATTCACTTTCATATCTTCAGTATTAAAGAAGTTATGGCCATTTTCATACTCGGAAATTGGCAACATGTTCCCTATTGCTTTTCCATTGACTTAACACAAAGGCTGTGATCGAGAACATTTAAAAGCCGATAACTTTCTTAAAATTTAAGAGAACTGAAAGAAATGTTCAGTTATTATAGATTGAAGCATTCTGAAACAAATATGAAACAATCTTACTTAGATGACTTGAAATTAAAGCATATAATTAGTTAGTTACCTAATTGTAGCTAATTACAAAATTCAATTACTAGATCTAAACATCTATCCATTTCTTAAGAATAGATTAACATTTTTAAATAGGCTAAGTGTCCAAATAACATTCACACAAGAATTCAGAATATAACATCATTTTTAAATCTCATTGTCATGGGTTTATAGGCCAAATATAAGGAATTTAATGTTTAATACCTGTAAATTAATGGCCATTTAAATCAGCTTGCGAGTGGGATTTTCTGAAACGGGACCATTTGGAACGTTCAGGTGGCGGTGTTTTTAGCCCCCATATCGGCAGCAAATCCACTGCCGGTTCTTCGGGCCAAAATCGCGCACACGGCCAGTGGCAGAATTGCAGCGCCGCTGAAGGTAGGTTTTGTAACATACCTACAGATAGGCAACGCAGTCAGAACCATTTTCCCAGGGTGGAAATATCTAAAGAGGGCATAGCTAGAAGGTGAGAAGGGGAAGTTTAATGGAGGTGTGCGGGTCAGGTTTTTCACACAGAGAGTGTTGGGGGCCTAGAACACATTGCCCAGGGTGGTGGTGGAGGCAGATATGATTGTGGTGTTTTAGAGGCTTTTAGATAGGCACATGGTAGTGCAGGGAATGGAGGGATATGGATCACGTACAGGCAGATGAGACATGGTATCATGATTTGACTCCAACATTGTGGAGTTCCTGTGCTGTACTGTTCTGAAAAGCAAAGTGGTGGAGGAACTCAGTGGGTCAGGCAGCATCTGTGGAGGGAATGGGCAGACAACGTTTCTGGTTTGGAGAGAGGGGGGGATGCAAAATTGGAGGAACAGCACCTCATATTTTGTTTGGGCACCTTACTAAAGTTACCTAGCTGAAGATAGACACAAAAAGCTGGAGTAACTCAGTGGGACAGGCAGCATCTCTGGAGAGAAGGAATGGGTGACATTTTGGGTCGAGACCCTTCTTCAGACCTTACATCCCAGCTGTATGACTTTTGATTTCTGTAACTTCAAGTGACCCTTGCATCCTTCCTCTCTCTCTCCGTCCCTCCCCCACCCTGGTCATTGTACTAGTTTCACTGTCGTCCTGTATTAACTCGTTATCACCTACACCATAACCAACAATTAACCATTGTGAGCTCCACATTTCCTTGATTATCATTGCTTTCTGCATAACTTCCATAACTCTGCATAAATAATGAATTTATGAACATGAATTTTTGAACTCTCCTACCAGCCTCTCTTTTCTCGCTGGCTCCGTCCTGGTGGCCTACAGCAGGACATGGTGAGGTTGCTGGCAGCAATGTACTTTATGAAATTCCTATTATGAGTGCATTCAGGGCACAGGGGAAGTCAACCCCACTTCAGACTGGATTTGAAGTGGATTAGACTGGATTTCAGATACCCCCACCCCCCCGGGACAATGAGACAACTGTCACACCAAAGATAGACACAAAATGCTGGAGTGACTCAGTGGGACAGGCAGTATCTCTGGAGCGAAGAAATGGGTGGCGTTTCGGGTCGAGACGCTTCAGACTCCATCTTCAGGTCTGAAGAATGGTCTCGGTATGAAACGTCACCCATTCCTTCTCTCCAGAGATGCTGCCTGTTCCACTGAGTTACTCCAGCTTTTTATGTCCATCTTCCATTAAAACAGTTTACAGATTATCTGGTGTTCTGTGTGCATGTGTGCGCTCTGCAGGCAACCAGATGGTAATAAATAAAACATGCTTCTTGTTGTCAAGAGGGGTGGGGGGGCGGAGTGGGAGGAGGTAAAATTGTTGGTTGTCATGCACACTTCTCATCGGCCCGCCAGGGTATGTGTTTGTCCCCACATGTTTTAAAAGCGATTTACTATGCCCCGAGCCGTCTGTCCCCGGGCCGGGATGGGAGTGAATCACCCGGTGTGGGGGTCAGGGTCCGGGGGTCAGAGGGGGGGGGGGAGGAAATCACCCTGGTGTGGGGGTTGGGGTCCGATGGCGGTGCACCGCGGTCAGTGACTCTGGGTGGGCGGAGGGACAAGCCTGTCCCACACCTCCGCTCCACCCGACCCACAGCCCATCACAGTGCAGCCGCACGGGGGAGACGAGGTGGAGGACGACCATGGCTGTGGGAGACTGAGGGCTGCCCCGAGGGATGCGCACCTTTGGCCGCTTACAATTTGGTGCTTGGGTTCAGATTGCCCAGTCACCTACAGCTTGTGTGGGAATATGACCCCCACCCTCCCACCTCCACCGGCCAGTGATGTGATGGACGTGTGGTTCTGGACCAATCGCTGACTAGTCCCGCCCCCTGGCAATGTCATGTCCGTTATTTGACTTTTCTGTTGAGCGGCATTCGGTTTGTTGGCTTGTAGGCGACGCAGCCTTTCAGGTAGGTGGCATTTTGACAGAGCGGCCATTTGGTGAGTTTGTTTTTAGGTGACGCAGCCTTACGGTTAGTTGGCTTTTAGGCGTCCCGCCCTTTCGGTAAGTTGGCATTTCGGCATTGTACGCTTTCGGTTATTTGGCGTTTCGGCTTTGTTTCTATTCGGTTATTTAGCCCCCATTTCTTTGCTTCGGCTTCTCGTCCTTCAACGCCACGTCCGGGTTCTGTCAGAGGTTATGGGGAGAAGGCAAGAGAATGGGGTTGAGAGGGCAAGATGGATCTTCTGTGATTAAATAGCGGAGAAGTCTTGATGAACCGAATGGCATAATTCTGCTCCTGGAACATATGATATGAACTTATGACTTCACATACCAGAAGGGGTCTTGAGCTGAACTCATTAGCTCTTTAAATTAGACCCAGGGAGGCGGAATTGTGAAGCAAACACGAATAAAAAAACACTCAATCTTTCCTCTCGCAGTCTGAGACCAGCTGCAAACACAAAACTCCAAATATATTTTATGTTATTTAAGAGCCAACCAAAGATCATTAGGTCCCAGTAAAACCTGGTGTGCTGACAGCAAAAATTAATGGTGATGCATTACTTCAGAAGTTAACATTTAAAAATAGATTTAATTTCTTTTGAGCTTCTGGAATGCAATTTGCCTTATCTAAATTATTATTTTCAGTCAGAATGAGGTTTATTATAAACAACTTTGAAACTCTATTATATTGCTGTCTGTGTATTCATGTGTTTGTATTATCAGTATCTGTACATTATTAGCATGAATGCATCATTTATACATAGCAATAGCCCCTCTCACCCTGGCCACAAACTCTTTGAAGCACTTCCTTCTGGAAGGCGATTCCACACTGTCAAAGCTGCCACAGCCAGACATAAAAACACCTTTTTTTCTACGAGCAGTAGCTCTACTTAATAACCGAAAATCTGCCCATTGTGCTCTGGTATTTTATTTTATTCTTCACATGTTTAAAGTATACTGTTTTATTTTTAATTGTCTACTATATATCGTGTTGTTACTTGTGAGCAAAGCACCAAGGTAAATTCCTAGTATGTACACATACTTGGCGAATAAAATTTATTCAATTCATCAATCAATCAATGGGTCTATACTATTATTATGGATATTCCTGAGGATTCACTTCCTTTGGAACGCCACCACCATAATATTCCCTTCTAAGTCCCACACAATTGGGATTTGGAAAGAGATCACAATGTATTGATCAATAGACAATAGACAATAGGTGCAGGAGATTATCCACAATCAGTACTCCGTTCCTGAACTTCTCCCAATATCCCCTGACTTCGCTATTTTTAAGAGCTCTGTCCAGCTATCTCTTGAAAGCATCCAGAGAACCTGCCTCCACCGCGCTCTGAGGCAGAGAATTCCACAGACACACAACTCTCTGTGTGAAAAAGTGTTTCCTCATCTCCGTTCTAAATGGCTTACCCCTTATTCTTAAACTGTGGCCCCTGGTTTTCGACACCCCCAACATCGGGAACATATTTCCTGCCTCTACCGTATCCAAATCCTTAATAATCTTATATGTCTCTATAAGATACCCTCTCATCCTTCTAAATTCCAGAGTATACAAGCCCAGCCGCTCCATTCTATCAACCTATGACAGTCCCGCCATCCCATTCCAATTAATGTACAAACGTACAAACCTACATCTTTGGAGTGTGGGAGGAAACCGAAGATCTTGGAGAAAAGTAACAATAGTTAAAAGTAACATTAGCAAATTTGCAAATGACACAAAGCTGGGTGGCAGTGTGAACTGTGAGGAGGATGCTATGAGGATGCAGGGTGACTTGGACAGGTCGGGTGAGTGGGCAGATGCATGGCAGATGCAGTATAATGTGGATAAATGTGAAGTTATCCACTTTGGAGGCAAGAACAGGAAGGCAGATTATTAACTGAATGGTGTCAGGTTAGGAAAAGGGGAAGTCCTAGTACATCAGTCACTGAAAGTAAGCATACAGGTACAACAGGCAGTGAAGAAGCTAATGGCATGTTGGCCTTTATTAAAAAGAGAAGTTGAGTATAGGAGCAAAGAGGTCCTTCTGCAGTTGTACAGGGCCCCAGTGAGACCACACCTGGAGTATTGTGTGCAGTTTTGTTCCTCTAATTTGAGGAAGGACATTCTTGCTCAATGTGCAGAAGTGGAAGGCCCGGAAGTGGCGGCGCTGCCCTAGCAGCTGCGGCTCGCCTGCAGTCCGTCTGTTTTTTCTTATTTTTTTGTTTTCTTTTGTCCTGTTTTAGTTTTAATTTTAGTGTATTTAGGTGGTGTATGTGTGGGGGGGGGGGGGGTAGAAACATGTTTTTGGTCTCTTCCTTCGGGGGGATGAGACCTTTTCTTGAGTCTGCGTTGAGGCCTAATGGCGGGGCTCGCGGCCTCCAACTGGGACCGACCTCGAGGCTCCGGAGGTAGAGCCAGCCAGGACTTACCAACGCGAGGCTGGCCAACTTCGGAGCTGTGGTGGCGTTGCGGCGGCGGCGGCGACCCGACTTCAGAGCCTCGGAGGCTCAGCCGCGGGCCCAGTGGACGACAGTTGCGTCCGCTGGACTGGAGAGCAGCAGCTTCGGCAGCTTCGACCACCCCGGGTCGCGGAGTTTGAACCGGCCCGTTCGCGGAGCTCGGATTCAGCCGCGGGATTTACTTACCATCACCCGGCGGGGTCACAACATCGGAAGCCTGGATCGCCTCAACGCAGAGGGAGAACAAGGAGGGAAGAGGCAAGGACTTTAAGACTTTTGCCTTCCATCAGAGTGAGGAGGTGCCTGGTGGACTGACTGTGGTGGATGTTAAATCTGTGTTTACTGTGTGTTTTGTTATTTTGTTCTATGTTATGACTGCAAGGCACGAAATTTCGTTCAGACTGAAAAGTCTGAATGACAATAAAGGATACTTGATACTTGATTGATACTTGCTATTGAGGGAGTGCAGCGTAGGTTCACAAGGTTAATTCCAGGGATGGCGGGACTGTCACATGATGAAAGAATGGAGCGACTGGAATACTAGATGTAGGAAACATGTTCACGATGTTGGGAGAGTCCAGAACCAAGGGCCACAGTTTAGGAATAAGGGGTAGTCCATTTAGAACTGACGAGGAAAAGCGTTTTCACACGGAGAGTTGTGAATTTGTGGAATTCTCTGCCTCAGAAGGCAGTGGAGGCCGATTCACTGGATACATTCAAAAGAGAGTTAGATAGAGCTCTTAGGGTGAGAAGAGTCTGTATGGGGAGAAGGCAGGAACAGGGTACTGATTGTGGATGATCAGCCATGATGACATTGAATGGCCGTGCTGGCTCAAAAGGCCGAATGGCCTAATCCTGCACCTATTGTCTATGCATCTATGTAAAACCTACGCAGGTCATGGGGAGAATGTACAAACTCCAAGCAGACGGCACCCACAGTCAGGATCAAACCTAGGCCTCTGCCACTGTAAGGCAGCAACTCTACCACTGAGCCACCATGCCACTCTGATATAAATACAAACTCAGGTACAATAGGTAGAGCAAATGGGAAGATACAGAGTGCAGAATATAGTTCTCAGTATTGTAATTCAAGTGACAAAGTCCATTGTCTGCAATGGAGTAGATGTGCACCGAAAAGTGCCCCATCTCCACCGGCGGGAGAGTGGGGGTCATTTTCCCACACAAGCCATAGGTGACTGGGCAATCTGAACCCAAGCACCAAGTTGTAAGCGGCCAAAGTTCCACATCCCTCGGGACAACCCCCACACTCCCACGGCCCCCCTCGGGTCGTGTGGAATGGAGGTTTGGGACAATGTTCATCCCTCCACAGTGATGAGATGGACGTGAGGGTCTGGTCCAATCGCTGACAAGCTCCTCCCCCCGGCAACGTCATGTCTGTTATTTAACTTTACCGTTGAGCGGCATTCGGTTCATTGGCTTGTAGGCGACGCCGCCTTTCAGGTAAGGTGGCGTTTCGGCAGAGCGGACATTCGGTGAGCTTGCTTTTAGGCGACACAGTCTTTCAGTTAGTTGGCTTTTAGGCATCCCGCCCTTTCGGTTAGTTTGCATTTAGGCGTCCCACACTTTCGGTTAGTTGGCATTTTGACTTTGTTTCCATTCGGTTATTTGGCTTCCACTTCTTTGCTTCGGCTTCTCGTCCATCGGCTCCACGTCCACACATGACATCTACGACTGCAATTTATTGCGGTCTTGGGCAGAGCTGTTCCCACACCAAACTGTGATGCAACCCGACAGCATGCGTTTTATGTTGGAAGGAAATGCAGATGCATTTGGTTTAAACCAAAAACAGACGCAAAAAGCTGGAGTAACTCAGTGGGTCAGAGAGCATTTCTGGAGAAAAGGGATGGGTGATGTTTTGGGGCGAGACCCTTCTGACTGAGAAAGGTCTCGACCCAAAACGTCATCCAATAGGCTTTTTATGGTACACCTAATGCACTTTGTAAAAATTGTTGGAGAATGCTGAATTTCCTCAGTCTCCTAAGGAAGTAGAGGCTTTAGACAATAGGCGCAGGAGTAGGCCATTTGGCCCATCGAGCCAGCACCGCCATTCAATGTGATCATGGCTGATCATCCCCAATCAGTACCCCGTTCCTGCCTTCCCCCCATATCCCCTGACTCTGCTATCTTTAAGAGCCTTATCTAGCTCTCTCTTGAAAGTATCCAGAGAAAGGGCCTCCACCGCCCTCTGAGGCAGAACTCCACAGACTCACAACTCCCTATGTAAAAAGGTGTTTCCTCATCTCTGTTCTAAATGGCTTACCAATTCTTCTTAAACTGTGGCCACTGGTTCTGGACTCCCCCAACATTCGGGAACATGTTTCCTGCCTCTAGCGTGTCCAAACCCTTAATAATCTTATATGTTTCAATACGATCCAGAGTATTCCAGAGTATACAAGCCCAGCCGCCCCATTCGCTCGGCAGATGACACCTACGCTGCACTCCCTCAATAGCAAGAATGTCCTTCCTCAAATTAGGAGACCAAAACTGCACACAATACTCCAGGTGTGAAAACTGCACACAATACTCCAGGTGTGGTTTCACTAGGGCCCCATACAACTGCAGAAGGACCTCTTTGCTCCTATACTCAACTCTTCTTGTTATTTAGGCCAACATCCCATTCACTTTCTTCACTGCCTGCTGTACCTGCATGCTTACTTTCATAGACTGATGTACAAGGACCCCCAGATCCCATTGTACTTCCCCTTTTCCTAACTTGACACCATTTAGATAATAATCTGCCTTCCTGTTTTTGCTACCAAAGTGGATAACCTCACATTTATCCACATTAAACTGCATCTGCCATGCATCTGCCCACTCACCCAACCTGTCCAAGTCACCCTGCATTCTTATAGCATCCTCCTCACAGTTCACACTGCCACGCAGCTTTGTGTCATCTGCAAATTTGCTAATGTTATTTTGAATCCCTTCGTCTAAATCATTGATGTATGTTGTAAATAGCTGCGGTCCCAGCACAGAGTCTTGCGGTACGCCACTAGTCACTGCCTGCCATTCTGAAAGGGACCCGTTAATCCCTACTCTTTGTTTCCTGTCTGCCAACCACTTCTCTATCCATGTCAGCACTCTACCCCCAATACCATGTGCCCTAATTTTGCTCACTAATCTCCTATGTTGGACCTTATCAAATGCTTTCTGAAAGTCCAGGTACACTACATCCACTGACTCTCCCTTGTCCATTTTCCCAGTTACATCCTCAAAAAATTCCAGAAGACTAGTCAAGCATGATTTCCCCTTCGTAAATCCATGCTGACTCGGACCGATCCTGCTACTGCTATCCAAATGTGCTGCTATTTCATCTTTTATAATTGACTCCAGCCACTTCCCCACCACTGATGTCAGGCTAACTGGTCTCTAATTCCCTATATTCTCTCTCCTGCCTTTCTTAAAAAGTGGGATAACATTAGCCTCCAATCCATAGTAACTGATCCTGAATCTATAGAACATTGGAAAATGATCACCAATGCATCCATGATTTATAGAGCCAATTCCTTAAGTACCCTGAGATGCAGACCATCATCCCTGGGGATTTATCAGCCTTCAGTCCCATCAGTCTACCCAACACCATTTCCTGCCTAATTTGGATTTCCTTCAGTTCTTCCGCCACCCCAGATCCTCTGGCCACTAGTACATCAGGAAGATCGTTTGTGTCTTCCTTGGTGAAGACAGATCCAAAGTACCTGTTCAACTCATCTCCCATTTCCTTGTTCCCCATAATAAATCCACCTTTTTCAGTCTTCAAGAGTCCAACTTTGGTCTTAACTAATCACATACCTAAAGAAGCTTTTACTATCCTCCTTTATATTCTTGGCTAGCTTACCTTCGTACCTTCGAAGACTTTGGTGCGCCTTCTTGGCTTTTGCTTTGGTGTAGTTGGTCCATGACAGGTCATTGGCAATATTTATGCCAAGGAACTTGAAGCTCTCAAAACACAGCCTGATAGGACTTCAGTTAGGCTGCATTTCGATTATTGCGTGCAGTTCTAGTCGGCCCATTATAGGAAGGATGATAAGTGTGCAGAGTTCTATAGGAGGGATCATCAGAGTGCACAGGACCTTAACCAAAATGATGCCTGGATTAGAGCGTATTGGCCACAAGGAAAGTTTGGACAGACTTGGATTATTTTCTTTGGAATGTCAGAGATTGTGGGAAGACATGATAGAAGTATATAAAATTATGAGAGGCATAGATTGGGAAGACAATCAAAATTGTCAGAGATTATGGTGAGAAGGCAGGAGAATGGGGTTAGGAGGGAGAGATAGGTCAGCCATGATTGAATGGCGGAGTAGACTTGATGGGCCGAATTGCCTAATTCTACTCCTATTCCTTATGACCTTAAAATCTATTATCCTGAATGGAAATATTAAATACCAGAGAGCATAGCTTTAAGGTGAGAGGGCAAGGTTTAAAGGAGATGGCTGGGACAAGTTTTTGACATAGAGGGTGAGTGCTGGATCATTCTGCGGGGATTGGTGGTGGAATCAGATGCAATAGAGTTTTTGGATAAGCTCATGAATAAACTTTGAATAGATGGATATGAATTATGTGCAGGTAGATAAGTGATGGCCTTGGCATTGTGTTAAGCACAGCCATTATGGGCCAAAGGGCTTTCTGCGTTGTATTGTTCTATGTTTAATGTTCTATCCACTAGAACTCCTCACCCAACTTTCCAGATTCAGGGACAGTTTCTTCCCAGCTGTTATCAGGCAACTGAACCATACTACCAACAACCCTAGAGCAGTGCTGAGCTATTTTACTTCGGAGTCACATGAGTGACTACGTGAAGAACCCCGCCAGGACGCATGCGTGTCATATCGCTACACGCATTGCAACGCGTCACAGCAGGGGGAACGACGTTCCCTTAGCGGCAGAATTTGAAAGCCGGGAACAGCAGGTAAGGAGACTCTGCGTTCCTTCCACTTACCTTACAGGTGGAGACATGGACCAGATCCACGAAGGCTGCGGAAAAGCTGGCGGGGGAGAACCGCGGAGTTGCGGGCAGTTGGCCAACGGCACGCCAATCTCCCGAAATGGGAACAGCTGTGCCCGACTTCGCTCCCGCACCGGCCACGGCCGGGCGGTAGAGCGAAGCAAAAAACTAACAGAGTCGTTGACTCCGATGAGTCCGACTCTGACTAGCCGCGAGCGGCCAGTGCCCGTGAGCATTGGGGCCGGTTGGAGCGGCTTCAGGAGCAGCTGCGAGCGGCCAGTGCCCGTGCGCATTGGAGCCGGTTGGAGCGGCTGGGAGCGGGGAACAAGAGCAGCCACGACGGCCAGTGCCCGTGAGCATTGGAGCCGGTTGGAGCGGCTGCAGGATCAGGAACAGCCGCGACGGCCAGTGCCCGTGAGCATTGGAGCCGGTTGGAGCGGCTGCAGGATCAGGAACAGCCGCGAGCGGCCAGTGCCCGTGAGCATTGGGGCCGGTTGGAGCGGCTGGGGGAACAGGAGCAGCCGCGAGCGGCCAGTGCCCGTGAGCATTGGAGCCGGTTGGAGCGGCTGCAGGATCAGGAACAGCCGCGAGCGGCCAGTGCCCGTGAGCATTGGGGCCGGTTGGAGCGGCTGGGGGAACAGGAGCAGCCGCGAGCGGCCAGTGCCCGTGAGCATTGGAGCCGGTTGGAGCGGCTGCAGGATCAGCAGCAGCCGCGAGTGGCCTATGCCCGAGAGCATAAGAGCCAGTTGGAGCGGCTGCTGGAGGAAATACTCCAAAGTGGCAGGCTCCGGGAGATGGAGGCTAGCCACAGTGGGCAGTTAGTAAGCCCCACAGCAGTACCTCTTGTGGGGCTGCACAGTGTTTCTCCCTCATCAGAGGGGAGCACGGAGGGTCAATTCTGGGCTGACCCTGAAGAGGGGAGTGATCAACATACCCCTAGTATGCCTGGGGTGAAAGAAAACATGTTGGATATGGTGTCCAAGTTTATCCAACCCACAGAGGTGCCCACAGATGTTATTTAAAATTCAACTGGATGGGTCAGCTCAGGCAAAATAGGGCACTACCTAATGGGCTAACATCAGCCCCCAGGCTGTTCACAAAAATTTTGAAACCAGCCCTAGCGTTACTGCGGAAACAAAAACACATGGTAATGGCATATCTAGATGACATACTTATTGTTGGCAAAACTTTGGAATTGGCTAAACAAGCGGTAACAGCCACAAAACAATTGTTTGCAGAAGCCACAAGAGAACCAAACATCTATCTGAGCAGGACCAAACTGAAGTATGCCCCCACTCCAACCTACCTCGGAGTGACCCTTGACAGGACCCTATCCTTCAAGGAACATCTTAAAAGAACAGCAGCTAAGGTGAAGTCCAGAAACAATCTCCTCAGTAAGCTTGCTGGCTAAAGTGGGGGGCAGCAGCCCCCACACTGCGCATTTCAGCACTAGCCCTTGCATTTTCTTCAGCCGATATTGTGCCCCTGTTTGGTCCAGGTCATCCCACACACACCATGTGGATACCCAATTGAACTCAACAATGAGGATCATCACAGGAACAATCCGCTCAACACCACTCCCCTGGCTCCCTGTCCTATCCAACATAGCCCCTCCACACATCCGGCGAGTAGTCCTCACTCAAAGGATGCTCCAAAAGACCAAAAACTCCCCTCATCTGCCAATTCACATGGACATCTTCAACCCACCCACTGCTCGACTTCCATCTAGACGACCAATTTGGAAGAACCCACCACCAGCTGATTTCACCATCCAATCAGCTTGGAAAAGGGAATGGGAGTCCAAGGACGTCCCAAATAAACATCTGGTGTCAGACCCCACCCTACCGGTCCCTGGCACCAATCTCCCAAGGAAGCAGTGGACGACGCTGAATAGATTCAGGACTGGACATGGCCCCTGCTTGGCCAGCCTTCACAAATGGGGCAGCAGTCCAACCCCATGGTGTGCTTGTGGAGAGCAGCAAACAATGCAACACATCATTGAAGCATGCCCTCAACAAAGACTCAAAGGAGGACTTGTCACCCTTCATACAGCAGATCAAGAGGCAACTGCTTGGCTAAAGGACTTTGCATTCGCTAAATAAAATAAAAGTCTAAATTAACGTCTTCAACAAAAATGGATTATGTGGGGTTCACCATTCACTCAGTTCTCATGTCAGTGACTTTGCCGAAAGAAAAGGTTACAGCCTTAATAGAGGCTTGTAGCGAAATCATTGACATCACCAAACCATCCATTAGACTGGTAGCTAGAATAATTGGGAAGATAGTGGCTGCATTTCCAGCCACACAATTCGGACCTTTACACTATCGTAATTTACAGAGAGCAAAAATAAGAGCACTCAAAATTAATGGTGGCCATTTTGACAGACCAATGAAGCTACCAACAGAGGCCAAAATGGAACTAAAATGGTGGGAACATAACATCCGGTATTGTTCCAATCCAATAATTATCAGCAACCCGTCTATGGTACTACAAACTGATGCCAGTGCACTTGGTTGGGGTGCTACCAATTCCATCTCCAGCTGTGGAGGGAGATGGAATGCACAGGAGGCATCATTATTACAAACACTGGGCATAAACTACCTGGAAATGTTAAGTGCATTCCATGGCCTTAAGTCATATTTTTCTGGGTTAAATCACCAGCATGTTAGACTACAAATTGACAACACCACCGTGGTAGCATATATCAACCATATGGGTGGAAACAAATCGACATCATGTGACATTCTGGCCAACACAATTTGGCAATGGTGTATCCAGAGATATTTGGATATCAGCTACCTACTTACCAGGTAAACTAAATTTAGTGGCAGACACCAGGTCACGCAAATTCAATGAAAACACTGAATGGATGTTGGATAAAAATGTATTTGCTGAAATTACAGCATGGTATGGAACACCAGATATCGATCTTTTCGCATCCAGGCTCAATCACCAGTTATCAAATTATGTTTCATGGGAACCAGACCTGGGGCAGCGGCAACAGATGCATTTTCGCTGCATTGGGGGAAATTGTTTATTTATGCATTCCCTCCTTTCTGCCTCATCAGTCGGGTATTAAGGAAAATACAGCAAGACTCTGCGTCTGGTATTTTGATAGTACCCGATTGGCCTACTCAACCATGGTTCCCGGTGATACTAGACATGGTATTAGAACCATGCATCACCATCCATCATAGACCTAATTTACTGGTCCATCCGGTAACAAAGGAATGATCACCCACAGATCTATGAACATCCCGTCTGTTCTGGAATTCTTGGCAAGCCTCCATTACGATGAGAGGCTCAGTCATAGTGCCATCAACTGCGCTAGAAGTGCTCTGTCAACATACCTGTGGCAAGGAACAGAGCGGCATTCTGTTGGGACACTCCTTGGTAACCAAACTCATGAGGGGCATTTTAATGTTAATCCCCCAAGAACCAGGTACTCCCAAATATGGGATGTGAGCATTGTACTGACCATGTTAAGAAACTGGTCTTCAGCTACAGCTCTGTCCCTACAGAAACTGACTATGAAACAGTCATGCTGATGGCCTTGGTCACGGCACAAAGGGTCCAGTCACTACAGAACCTAAGGCTGGACAACATGACTATTTCATCTGGAAATTTCACTTTTCACATCAATGAATTAGTCAAACAGAACAGACAGGGGTCAGCAGGCCTAAAAACAGAATTCAGGGCATACCCGACAGATGATCGTCTCTGTATTGTAACACACCTATGGCGTATACTAAGATCATCAGAGGGAAAGAAATGTCACTTTTAATCAGCTACAAACAGCCACTCAAAACAGTGACAGTCCAGACCATCTCTAGATGGCTAAAACAGGTCCTAATAAGGCTGGAGTAGACACTAGTATTTTAAATCTCACTCCACCAGGGCTGCCGCTACATCGGCAGCTATGAAGTTGGATGTTCCTATGGACCAAATCCTCAAGACAGCAGGATGGTCAACGGAGAAAACTTTCCAATGATTTTATAACAAACCAGTCGTTAAACCTGGAACATTTGCAGAAACAATTTTAAGTTCTGTAATATAATTTACCCCATAAATAGGGGTTATAATTTGGTGTTAATATATTTATCGTTGGGTTTTCAATATCGTATTGATGTCTAATGATGTTAACACTATTCTCCCCATAATCAAGGCAGATGTGATGCATGGACTCGTTTCCACGGCATGAAATCACAGAGCTTTAAAATCTTCACGTAGTCACTCACGTGACTCCGAAGTAAAATAGTAAGATTAAACGAGAACTTACCAGTTTGAAATTTGATCGTTAATTTATGAGGAGTAACGTTGAGGGATTACGTGCCCTCCGCTCCCACCCTTGATCATATACTCAACTGGAATCTCTTCTCTAATCTTACTATGTTTAGTCATTACCGTTATCTGTGATTTCACACCGCTGCTTTGAAGACTGACACGCATGCGTCCTGGTGGGGTTCTTCACGTAATCCCTCAACGTTACTCCTCATAAAATAACGATCAAACTTCAAACTGGTAAGTTCTCGTTTAATCTTACTATTATCTATCTCATCGGAGACCCTCGGACTATCTCTGATCAGACTTTACTGGACTTTTTTTTTGCACTAAACGTTATTAGTTTAGTTTAGAGATACAGCATGGAAACAGGCCCTTCGGCCTACCGATCCGCGCCGACCAGCGATCCCCGCACATTAACACCATCCTACACCCACTAGGGACAATTTTTACATTTACCAAGCCAATTAACCTACAAACCTGTACATCTTTGGAGTGTGGGAGGAAACCGAAGATCTCGGAGAAACCCCACGCAGGTCACGGGGAGAACGTACAAACTCCGTACAGCCAGCACTCGTAGTCGGGATTGATCCCGGGTCTCCGGCGCTGCATTCGCTGTAAGGCAGCAACTCTACCGCTGCGCCACAGTGACCGCTCAAATTCATGCTATTCCCTTATCATGTATCTGTACACTGTGGATGGCTCGATTGTAATCATGTATTGTCTTTCCGCTGACTGGTTAACACTTGACAAAAGCTTTACACTGTACCTCGGTGCACATGACAATAATGGGCCTGTCCCACTGTACGAGCTAATTCAAGAGTTCTTCCGAGTTTCCCCTGATTCGAGCTCGGAATATTTTACGGAAATAGCCACTCGTAGGTACTCGGGGCTCTCGTGAAGATTTTTCAACTTGTTGGAAAATCTTCACGAGTCTTCCCGAGCTTACTGCGTTTCCCGAGTACCTGCCGTTAGCGTTACGAGCCGCTAAGAGACGTCCCGAGCTCCGACGTACCCGCTCCGTACATTCTACGTGCTTACCACAAGTTTGATTTTTTTTTTAAACTCGGGAGAGCACTTGAATTAGCTCGTACAGTGGGACAGCCCCTTAAGCTAAACTCATCCCAACTCAACAGCACTGTGGAAGAACATTTGACAAGGATTACAGTGGCTTAAGAAGATAACATCCTACCAATTTTCCAAGGCCAATTAGGGATGAGAAATAAATGTTGGCTTTGCTGACAATGTCAGGACACCAAAAAAGAATAAAAAATATATACACTTAGTTTAGTTTAGCTTGGTTTAGTTTAGTTTGGTTTAGTTCAGTTAGTCCAGTTTAGTTCAGTTTAGTTTAGAAATACAGCATTGAAACAGGCTCTTCAATCCACCAAGTTTATGCTGACCAGCGATCACCCGTACACACTAGGGACAAGCCTAGCGTCTAGCCTACAAAATTGCACATCTTTTGAGGAAGTACTTCTGCCTCACCTGAAAGGTTAGAGGAGGTGCAAGTAATACCATTTGCCTTCCTAATTGATTGTTTAACTGCATGTTAACATTCTGTGTGTGTGTACATTCTGAAATTCCTCTGTATCCTAATATTGACTCACCTCTCAGCTTTATATATTATTCAGGTTTACTGCTCTCCAAAATTGAACACTTAGAAGTTAACCCTAAGAGCGATATCTAACTCAATGACTAGTGTACAGTGATACTTATACTGAACTGAATACAAAAAATTCACTGTACCTCCAGTAGATGTGACATTTAAAGTACCATGCCATGCCAACATACACAAAGTGCTGGAGAAACTCAGCGGGTCAGGCAGCAACTATGGAGAAAAACGATGTTTCGGATCGGAACCCTTCTTCAGGCTAAAACTAAAGGGGAGGGAACTAGAGGTAGGAAAAGGCCAGAACTAATCAGGGCCGGCAACCGATAGCCAAGGAAGGGTGGAGCCCACAATGTCACATTGTTGGCTGCTGTAGAGGTGACAATGAAGGGATACAACGAGGCGAACAGTGGAACTAGTAGGATGATGGGAGTATGCTGGGGGAGGGGGGAGAGATGGAGTGCAGGGGTTACATGAAATTAGAGAAATCAACATTCATACTGTTGGGTTGTAAGCTGCCCAAGCAAAATGTGAGGTCCTGTTCATCTAATTTGTGAGTGGCCTCTGAAAGTGGAGGAGGCCCAGGACAGAAAGGTCAGTATCCCGAAAAATCACCCATCCTTTAACTACAGGGATGCCTGACCCGCTGAGCCATTCCAGCACTTTGTGTCTATCTTCCGTATAAACCAGCATCCGCAGTTCCTTTCTACGCAAGTTATCTGTGCATTTGGCCAACCTTCCCACAATGCCTCAGGGTCAGGTATTTTTAGTTTGGTTCGGAGATTCAGCACGGAAACAGGCCCTTCGGCCCACTGAGCCCACACTGACCAGCGATCCCCGCACACCCCGCAGACTAGGGACAATTTTACATTTGTACCAAGCCAATTAACATGCAAACTTGTATGTACGTCTTTGGAGTGTGGGAGGAAACCAAAGATCTCGAAGAAAACTCCATGCAGGTCACGGGGAGAACGCACATACTCCATACAGCAGCACCCATAGTCAGGATCGGACCCGGGACCCTGGTTGTGAGGCGGTAGTTCTTCTGCTATGCCACCATGGAAGGCCTGAGTTATAAAGAACCAACAGATAGAAATTAGAAGATTGAGGGGGGATCTTATAGAAACTTACAAAATTCTTAAGGGGTTGGACAGGCTAGATGCAGGAAGATTGTTCCCGATGTTGGGGAAGTCCAGAACAAGGGGTCACAGTTTAAGGATAAGGGGGAAATCTTTTAGGACCGAGATGAGAAAACATTTTTCACACAGAGTCGTGAACCTGTGGAATTCTCTGCCACAGAAGGTAGTTGAGGCCAGTTCATTGGCTATATTTAAGAGGGAGTTAGATGTGTCCCTTGTGGCTAAATGGATCAAGGGGTATGGAGAGAAGGCAGGTACAGGATACTGAGTTGGATGATCAGCCATGATCATATTGAATGGCGATGCAGGCTCGAAGGGCCGAATGGCCTACTCCTGCACCTAATTTCTATGTTTCTATAAGCTATTTTCCTTTTTGCCTAGGAGCGAGAGGCTGATGGGATAAAAGTATGTGAGCCACAGATAGCGTAGATATGGCGGAGTCCTTTTCCTATCATAGTACCTGTAGTGTGTAAAATTACAGGACATAGATTTAAGTTGAGAGGAGGTTTAAAGGGTATCCGAGGGGTAATTTTTCACACAGAGCATTTAGTATCTGAAATAAATTGCCAGAAGAACTGGACTGTGCACTTTGGAAATGGCGCCAAAACATGGTGCCTCTTGCATGTTGGCTCAGCAGATTATTTCTGTACACTTGGTAATCGACAATCAGGGGTTTGGCAATCCTCTACTGCACTGTTTGTATTGAAAATAATTTCACTGTTAGCACTTTGCACATGTCCCAATAAAAGCACCATTGAACCATCCTTTGCACTCCACTCACCCTACAGGTGTCAGAGATTATGGGGAGAAGGCAGGAAATGGGGTTGGGAGGGAGAGATAGATCAGCTATGATTGAATGGCAGAATAGACATGATGGGCCGAATAGGCTAATTCTATTCCTATCACATGATCTTATGACCTTGGTACACTCCTCTGCAATGATTGGATCAGCCATGATTGAATGGCAGAGAAAAGCTGATGGGCCGAATGGCCTAATTCTGCTCTAGAACCTATTAACATGAACAGTAGGAAGGGCATTGCTTGCCAACACACCCCCGAAACATCAAACACCCCTTTGCCTCCACAGATACTGCCTGACCCGCTGAGTTCCATCAGTTGCTTTGTTACCTTAGATTCCAGCATCTGCAGTCTCTTGTGTCTCCAATATAAAATCAAGGTTGCTAAAAACAGATTATCCTGACATTATCCTTAAAGGCTTGCTGTGCACAAATATACTGATGTGTTCCTTACATTACAACACTTCAGCTTTTTAATCAGCTTCTGGTTTTATAATGTTGCTAAGGTATTTTATTAATGCAGGCTCTATTTTCTGAATTGGAGGAAAGGAAAAGAAAAAGGAGACGTTTCTTCAGACCTGTCTTGACACGAAACGTCACCTATTCCTTTTCTCCGGAGATGCCGCCTGACCCATAGCATCCTCTTCACATTTCACACTGCCACCCAGCTTTGTGTCATCTGCAAATTTGCTAATGTTACTTTGAATCCCTTCATCCAAATCATTGATGTATATTGTAAATAGCTGCGGTACCAGCACAGAGCGTTGCGGTACCCCACTAGTCACTGCCTGCCATTCTGAAAGGGACCCGTTAATCCCTACTCGTTGTTTCCTGTCTGCCAACCAATTTTCTATCCATGTCAGCACTCTACCCCCAATACCATGTGCCCTAATTTTGCCCACTAATCTCCGATGTGGGACATTATCAAATGCTTTCTGAAAGTCCAGGTACACTACATCCACTGGCTCTCCCTTGTCCATTTTCCTAGTTTCATCCACAAAAAAATCCAGAAGATTAGACAAGCATGATTTCCCCTTCGTAAATCCATGGCTGACTCGGACCGATCCTGTTACTGCTAACCAAATGTGCGGCTATCTCATCTTTTATAATTGACTCCAGCAACTTCCCCACTACAGGACTGATCATCCAAAATCAGTACCCTGTTCCTGCTTTTTCCCCATATCCCTTGATTCCGTTAGCCCTAAGAGCTAAATCTAACTCTCTCTTGAGAACATCCAGTGAATTGGCCTCCACTGCCTTCTGCGGCAGAGAATTCCACAGATTCACAACTCTCTGGGTGAAAAAGGTTTTCCTCATCTCATTCCTAAATGGCCTACCCCTTATTCTTAAATTGTGACCCCTGGTTCTGGACTCCCCCAACATCGGGAACATTTTTCCTGCTAAAGCATGGGGATGACTTGTCAGTGCAGACTCGGTGGGCTGAAGGGCCTATTTCTTTCCGCGCTGTATCTCTAAACTAAATACACTGTACTGTATCTGAGATGCTTTTCTCAGATGTATCTAAGAGCTGTTGTATAGTGATACTTGTACTGCACTGTATACAAAAATGAATTTCGTTGTACCTCAATAAATGTGACAAGTAAAGTCATTGTGGGAGGAGACACAGGTTTCTGAAAGTTGTTAGGAGCCTTTTAGTTTAGGCCACCGATTCTTCGCCAATCAGCGATTCCCGCACATTTACACCAAGCCAATTAACCTACAAATCTGCACATCTTTGGAGTGTGGGAGGAAACCAAAGATCTCGGAGAAAACCCACGCAGGTCACAGGGACAACGTACAAACCCCGTACAGACAGCACCCGTGGTCAGGATCGAACCCGGGTCCCTGGTGCTGCAAGCCAGTAGCTTTACCGCTGCGTCGCCGTGTCACCCTACGGAAATAAGTGAGGAACAATCACGTGAGCTGATTCAAAGGGAAGACCAAGATACAAAGCAATGTGGCAGTGTTAGGCAATGGGATTAGTGCTGGTTTGACCTTAACACCAACGCAGACACAATGCGCCAAATGACTGTTTCTGTGCTGAGCCCCTTTGTAAGATGTAGGCACAGAGGATATATGTGAATAAGTTACAGTAAGTGCCATTCATCATGTCTGCCAGTCTTGTGACCTTCCTTGAATACCAATATTATGCATTTCAATAAAACGAGGAAGGCTTTTTCATAACACTGCTTGACATAAAAATCATAGAATTATTTTTTTTCTAAATGGCACAAGATGTTCAATTCTTGGCTGCTGAAAAGTTCATACTGTGAAAGTTTGATAAGCATTTCTGAAATAAAAAATTGGATAATAAATATCTACATATAATAACCATAGCAGCAGCTTGGGACTGCATTAGAAGCCTGTAACACATCAAAGGGATCGGATAACATCATAAATGGCAAGAGTACCATTCGAGTGCTTTATCAAAGCCAATTGTGAGCGTTAATGCTTTGAAATATACTTTTTGTTCTCCTTCATCACTTACAATATAAGCAATTACAGTCCTCGATGGAACACAAAAGCGGCAATCGTCCCTGCTCTTGGCTGTTGGAAGAGCTGAGCATCACATGATTGCCCCTGGATTATAAAGATAAATGTTGGCTTCTTCCCCGTTCTTCAAATCACTTTCTTAATCCTCTTCGCTCTGTCCGCTTTGCCATTAAGATTGAGGCCATCGAAATAACAGTCCGCTCCCATCGCCCCGATTTTTTTCCATTAGATGGGAAGGAAATAAGGAGCGTTGATGTAAGGAAAGATCTTGCAGTTATCAGGTAGTAGTTGAAGGTAAAAGATCATCCATGGATGGGTTCATTGGAAAGTGGAGCATAATCACGGACGATTCGCACCCCGGCCACTCCTTCTTCCCCCCTCTCCCATCAGGCAAAAGAAGTGTGAAAACGCACACCTCCAGATTCAGGGAGTTTCTTCCCAGCTGTTATAAGGCAACTGAATCATCCTATCACAACCAGGGAGCAGTGTTGAACTACTATCTACAATAGACAATAGACAATAGGTGCAGGAGTCGGTCATTCAGCCCTTCGAGCCCATGGATAACCATCGGACTATCCTTGATCAGACTTTGCCGGCTTTACCTTGCACTGAATGTTATTCCCTTGTCCGGTATCTATACACTGTAAATGTATCGATTATAATCATGTTTAAGAAGGAACTGCAGATGCTGGAAAATCGAAGGTAGACAGAAATGCTGGAGAAACTCAGCGGGTGCAGCAGCATCTATGGGGCGAAGGAAATAGGCGACGTTTCGGGCCGAGGCCTTTCTTCAGACTTTCTTTCTGCTAACTGGTTAGCAAGCAACAAAAGCTTTTCACTGAACCTCGGTACATGTGACAATAAACCACACTGAGCAGGCACAATGGACACTGGAGATCATCCCACTCCTGTTTTTTAACATTGAATTCTCACAATCCTGTTAACCTTTGCTGTCTCCTCCTCCTTTTTCCTTTCTTCTCCCCGCCTCTCCACACCCCCTATCAGTCTGAATAAGGGTTTTGGCCCAAAACGTTGCCTATCTCCTTCGCTCCATAGATGCTGCTGCACCCGCTGAGTTTCTCCAGCATTTTTGTGTACCTTCGATTTTCCAGCATCTACAGTTCCTTCTTAAACACCTGTTTTTTAAGTTGTTGTGTTCTTGTTTTAATGGTTCAATGGTTTAATGGTTCAATGGTGCTTCATTGTCACCTGTACCGAGGTACAGTGAAAAGCTTTCAAGTCCATAGTTCCACAGAAGTGGCAGCTTGGATGGGCAGGGAAGTGAGGAAGGGTGTTCAGTACGCTTACATCCATAGGCCTATGTACTGAATATCAGAGTTGGGATGTCACGTTGTAGCTGTATAAAAAGGATGGCAAATAGGTGCAGCTGCTGGAGGCGCCGCCTGACTCGCAATAAAACTGGGTTCGATCCAGACCTGGGGTGCGGAGTTAGCACGTTCTCCCTGTGATCTCGTGGGTTTCCTCCGGGTGCTCCGGTTTCCTCCCACAGAGGGGCAGCTTTTTCACTCAGAGGGTGATGGATGTATGGAACGAGCTGCCAGGGGAGATAGTTGAGGCAATAGACAATAGACAATAGACAATAGGTGCAGGAGTCGGCCATTCGAGCCAGCACCGCCATTCAATGTAATCATGGCTGATCATCCCCAATCAGTACCCCGTTCCTGCCTTCTCCCCATATCCCCTGACTCCGCTATTTTTAAGAGCCCTATCTAGCTCTCTCTTGAAAGCATCCAGAGAACTCACCTCCACCGCCCTCTGAGGCAGAGAATTCCATAGACTCAACACTCTCTGTGAGAAAATGTGTTTCCTCGGCTCCGTTCTAAATGGCTTACTCCTTATTCTTAAACTGAGACAAGTGCTATAACAGCATTCAAAAGACATTTGGACAGGTACATGGATACGGAAGGTTGAGAGGGATATGGGTCAAACAGGGGCAAATTAGATTAGCTGAGATGGGGGATCTTGGTTGGCATGGACGTGTTGGGCGGAATTGCCTGTTTTCATGCTGTAGGAATCTGTAATATGAGTTTGGAGTCAAGTGCCAGGCTCAACCCTTCATCATTCTATTAGTGTCATAGAGGGATACAGCGTGAAAACAGGCCCTTTGGCCAAACTTCTCCACAATGTCCACAACTTCTCCACAACAATGTCCCAGCTACACTACTCCCACCTGCCCGTGTTTGGTCCATATTCCTCCAAACCTTTTCTATCCATGTACCTGTCTAACTGTTTCTTAAACATTGGGATAATCCCAGCCTCAACCACCTCCTCTGGCAGCTTGTTCCATCCACCAACCACCCTTTGTGTGAAGAATTTACCCCTCAAATTCCTATTAAATCTTTTTGCCTTCACCTTATGACTATGTCCTCTGGTCCGCTATTCCCCTACTCTGGGCAAGAGACTCTACCCGATCTATTCCTCTCATGGTTTTTTACACCTCTACAAGATCACAAATTCTTTGCAACAGCCTGAGTTGCACCAGCCTCTGTCAGGGAACCATAGTCCCAGTTACTGTTTCAGTCATTTAATCTTCTATCCATATCAAGAAATGTTCCAATCCCAAAAGGCCACAATTAGTATAATATCTTATCTATGATACTTCCCTAAATGATTGTTTGAGAATCCAGATGCACCATATTCATTAGTTTGTTTCTTGCCTTATCTAGTTACTCATCATGATAGTTACAATCTCAAAGCACTCTCATTAGATTTATCATACCCAATTTTCTGTTCATAAAAGCATGTTGACTCTGCCTAATCGTATTATGATTCTCTAAGTACCCTACCACCACCTCCTTAATGAAAGATTGCAGCACATTCCTGACAACTGATATCAGTGCTAATTGACGACAATTCCCTATTTTCTCCCTCACTTCTTTCTTTAATAGTAGTGTCGCATCCATTGCCGTTTAATGCTCTGGAACTGGAACTGTTTCTGATTCAAGGGAAGCATACGTTCATGAGACAGAGGAGCAGTATTGGGCCATTCGGCCCATCAAGTCTGCCAAGCCCTTCCATCATGGTTTTGGTCTCCTAATCTGAGGAAAGACATTCTTGCCATAGAGGGAGTGCAGAGAAGGTTCACCAGACTGATTCCTGGGATGTCAGGACTTTCATATGAAGAAAGACTGGATAGCCTCGGCTTGTACTGGCTAGAATTTAGAAGATTGAGGGGGGATCTTATAGAAACTTACAAAACTCTTAAGGGGTTGGACAGGCTAGATGCAGGCAGATTGTTCCCGATGTTGGGGAAGTCCAGAACAAGGGGTCACAGTTTAAGGATAAGGGGGAAATGTTTTAGGACCGAGATGAGAAAAACATTTTTTACACAGAGAGTGGTGAATCTCTGGAATTCTCTGCCACAGAAGGTAGTTGAGGCTAGTTCATTGGCTATATTTAAGAGGGAGTTAGATGTGGCCCTTGTGGCTAAAGGGATCAGGGGGTATGGAGAGAAGGCAGGTACAGGATGATGTTGGGCAGGTACAGTACTGAGTTGGATGATCAGCCATGATTATATTGAATGGCGGTGCAGGCTCGAAGGGCCGAATGGCCTACTTTTGCACCTAGTTTCTATGTTTCTATGTTTCTATCTATCTCTCCCTTTCAACCCCATTCTCCTTCCTTCTCCCCATAATCTTTGACAACCTTACTAATCAAGAAACAAATCAATCTCCACTTTAAAAATACCCAATGATTTGGGCTCCTTAGGCATCTGTGGCAATGAATTCCATAGATTCACCACCCTCGGGCTAGAGAAATTTCATCTCCATTCCAAAGGTACTCCCTTTAATTCTGATACTGTGCCCTCTAGTCCTAGACTCTCCCAATACTAGAAATATCTGGTAGGACGGCCACGGTGGTGCAGACGTAGAGTTGCTGCCTTACAGCGCTTGCAGCACCGGAGACCCGGGTTCAATCCCGACTACGGGTGCTGGCTGTGCAGAGTCAGGTCTCCCCGTGACCTGCGTGGGTTTTCTCCATGATCTTCGGTTTCCACCCACACTCCAAAGGCGTACAGGTATGTAGATTAATTGGCTTGGGGGGATCGCTGGTCGGTGCGGACTCGGTGGGCCAAAGGGCCTGTTTCCCTGCTGTATCTCTAAAAAAAATCCTCTCCATATCCACTCTATCCAGGCCTTTCATTATTCAGTAGATTTCAATGAGATCCCCTCCCCATTCTAAACTCCAGCAGACCCAGAGCCATGAAACGCCCCTCATATGTTAATATTCGAAGATCTCCAATGAGGATCGCAATTATTTGTAAATCATCAGTCTGGGCAGATTTGCTCTATTTTTAAATGCATTAACTTCTCCTGCACTTTCTTTACCAATTTTAATTATTTAGGCATCCTAATCTCTTAGACAGGGTGGTATCACAAGTAGATAGGGTGGTGAAGAAGGCATATGGTGTGCTTGCCTTCATTGCTAGAGTCAGGAAGTCATGATGCGACTCTATAGGACTTTGGTTCGGCCACATTTAGGGAATTGCATACAGTTCTGGTCGCCCCATTACAGGAAAGATGTGGGAAATTTGGAGAGGGTGCAAGAAGGTTTACCAGAATGATGTGTAAGTAAGAACTGCAGATGCTGGTAATATCGAAGGTAGACACAAAATGCTGGAATAACTCAGCGGGACAGGCAGCATCTCTGGAGAGAAAGAATGGGTGACGTTTCGGGACGAGACCCTTCCTCAGACTCTCATCATATGACTTTCATCATATGATTTTCCTCAAAACTTTCCTCAATCCCTTTGCTTTTGGCTACATTATAAGCCTCTTTTAATCTAACACTATCCTTAATCTCTCTGCATAGCCACTTACCCGATGATGTATTTACTTTTCACTTCAATGTTTTTCTTTATGGCCAGAATTTTGAAATATATTTTTAAAAACGTGTGCTGTTGTTTATCTACTGTGATGCCTTTTAATCTATTTTCCCAGTTTATTTATCCAACATATATCTTGTGGCTGGCTATAGGGTTAGGACTCAGATTTATACTTCTGAAGGTTGCAGTAAAATTTGGGTTTATCGTGCTACGTTCATTTTTTTCTGCAGAGGCTGCCTGACTTTAAGATTAACCTCATTTCATCACAGAAGATAAGATCAAAGTTGGCCTCTGTCAGTTGGTTGCAATGACTTATTGCACCATTAGATCAAATGCATATGTTTAACCTACTCGTTTTCTCGAGCTACAGTTGCACGGTGATGCAGCGGTACAGTTGCTGCATTACAGCGCCAGAGACCCGGGTTCAATCCTGACCACGGGTGCTTGTCTGTACGAGTTTGTATGTTCTCCCTGTGACCTGCATGGGTTTTCTCCGAGATCTTAGGCTCCTTCAACATTCCAAAGACGGTGTAAATGTAAATTGTCCCTGTTATATGTAGGATAGTGTTAATGTACAGGGATCGCTGGTCGGTGCGGACTAAATAGACAATAGACAATGGGTGCAGGAGTAGGCCATTCGGCCCTTCGAGCCAGCACCGCCATTCAATGGGCCGTAGGGCCTGTTTCCGCACTGTAACTCATAGTTTTGTAATTAAAATAAACCCTTTTACCTTCAAGGAGAAACATCCCTTGATGTTTTTAGTTTTACTTTTAGTTTTTTTAGAGATAATAATAATAATAATGGATGGGATTTATATAGCGCCTTTCTAATACTCAAGGCGCTTTACATCGCATTATTAATTCACTCCTCCGTCACACTCGGTGGTGGTGAGCTACTTCTGTAGCCACAGCTGCCCTGGGGCAGACTGACTGAAGCGTGGCTGCCAATCTGCGCCTACGGCCCCTCTGACCACCACCAATCACTCACACACATTCACACACATTCACACACAGGCAAAGGTGGGTGAAGTGTCTTGCCCAAGGACACAACGACAGTATGCACTCCAAGCGGGATTCGAACCGGCTACCTTCCGGTTGCCAGCCGAACACTTAGCCCATTGTGCCATCTGTCGTCCCAATAGAGCATGGACACAGGCCCTTCAGTCCACCGAGCCCACGCCAATATAAGGGCATACCATTAGAAAGGAGATGAGGAGGGAATCTCTTTAGTCAGAGGGTGGTGACTCTGTGGAATTCATTGTCACAGAAGGCTGTGGAGGCCAAGTCAATGGGTATTTTTAAGGCAGAGATTGACAGATTCTTGATGAATACGTGTGTCAGGGGTTATAGAGAGAAGGCAGGAGAATGGGGTTGAGAGGGAAAGAATGATTGAATGGCGGAGTAGACTTGATGGGCCAAATGCCCCAATTCTGCTCCGAGAACTTATGAATCAATGAACATTAACCATCAATCACCCATTCACACTAGATTTATGTTATTACATTTTTCTCATGTGTAAAAGATCATGGTAGGAATAGATAAGGTAAACGCACAGAGTATTTTACCTTAAATAATGGAATCAAGAGCCAGAGGACATATGTTTGAGCTGAGAGGGGAAAGATTTAATAGGAACATGAGGGGTATCTTTTTCACACAAAGATTGGTGGGTGTATGGAACGAGCTGCCAGAGGGGGTAGTTGAGGCTGGGACTATAACAACATTTCAGATACCTTTGGACAGGAATATTGGTAGTTTTTGAGGAATATGGGCCAAACGCAGGCAGGTGGGACTAGTGTAGATGGGATATATTGATTGGTATGGGCAAGTTTCCACGCTGTATCACTCTATGATTTTTGATAGCACCATAGAGCCAGTGGACGTGGTGTATCTGGACTTTCAAAAAGCCTTTAACAATGTCCCACACAAGAGAATAGTGTGCGGAATTAGAGCACATGGTATTGGGGGTAGGGTATTGACATGGATAGAGAACTGGTTGGCAGACAGGAAGCAAAGAGTATGAATTAACGGGTCCTTTTCAGAATGGCATGCAGTGACTAGTGGGGTGCCGCAAGGCTCGGTGCAGGGACCCCAGTTGTTTACAATATATGTTAACGATTTAGACGAGGGAATTAAATGTAACATCTCCAAGTTTGTGGACGACACAAAGCTGGGTGGCAGTGTGAGCTGCGATGAGGATGTTATGAGCCTGCAGGGTAACTTGGATAGGTTGGGTGAGTGGGCAGATGCATGGCAGATGCAGTATAATGTGGATAAATGTGCGGTTATCCACTTGGGTGGCAAGAACAGGAAGGCAGATTATTATCTGAATGAATCTACAAGGTTAATTCCCGGGATGGCGGGACTGTCATATGCTGAGAAAATGGAGCAGCTGGGCTTGTACACTCTGGAGTTTAGAAGTATGAGGGGGGATCTCACTGAAACATATAAGATTGTTAAGGGTTTGGACACGCTAGAGGCAGGAAACATGTTCCCGATGTTCCCGGTGAGAGGATTTGAGTTTAGGAGCAAGGAGGTCCTACAGCAATTGTGCAGAGCCCTAGTGAGACTGCACCTGGGGCATTGTGTGTAATTTTGGTCTCCAAATTTGGAGAAGGACATTATTGCTATTTGGGGAGTGCAGTGCAGGTTTACCAGGTTAATTCCCGGCTTGGCGGTACTGACATACAAGAACGGAACTCACTATCAAAACATGGAGGGGACGGGGGACACAATTTTTTGGTGGCCACGGGCGCATGCGCACACTCACACGCGCACACGAAGCTTCGGAGGCTCAATCCAGCGCTAAATACAGCTCAACTGCCTGTCTCACCGGGTTAACCTACAGCCCTGTCTGGACTGACGGCATACCAGCGCTGTTTCTCCGCGCTGGCCATATTTCCCGCAAGCCCAGGCAGGTTAACCTGGCGGGGATGTTGCCCACCTCTCAAAATATGGGGGGGACGTGTCCCCTCTGGCCCCCCCCCCGGGTTTTCCGCCCCTGCTGACATATGTTGAAAGAATGGGTCGACTGGGCTTGTATTCACTGGAATTTAGAAGGATTAGAGGATATCTTATAGAAACATATAAAATTCTTAAAGGATTGGACAGGCTAGATGCAGGAAACTTGTTCCCAATGTTGGGTGGGTCCAGAACCAGGGCTGACATTTTAGGAATAAGGGGTAGGCCATTTAGGACTGAGATGAGGAAAAACTTCTTCATCCAGGTAGTTGTGAATCTGTGGAATTCCCTGCCACAGAGGGCAGTGGAGGTCAATTCACTGTATGTTTTCAAGAGAGAGTTAGATGGAGCTCTTAGGGCGAAAGGAATCAAGGGATATGGGGAGAACAGAAATGGGGTACTGATTGGGGATGATCAGCCATGATCATATAGAATGGCGGTGCTGGCTCGAAGGGGTGAATGTCCTGCTCCTGCACCTTTTTTCTATTTCTATCTACGTTTGTATAATAATTTGAACGAGTGGGAGACCGGTTCTCTAAAAGTGACTGGAATGGGCTTCGACAGAACAAACAGTTAAACAGCGGAGGCAAGGTTGAATAGTGACTATAATGTGGCTGCTGAGAAAAAGCAATGAATAAACCAGTCATGTAAAACCAAAAGAAGAGATAAAACAGAAAGTCATGGAGTTAAAATAAATCCAAAATTGTAATAAAATGAATTTGCTATCATTACATTTCATCAATGGATTGGATTTAATTTAATCTAATCATTTTAATGACTTTTTTTTTTAAAAGCACAATATTACATTTTCCAGTAAATTTCAATTCCACTGAAGAATTGCTCATCGATATTATATATATTTTTTTGCTTTGCCACTTCTTGTAATAAGTAGAATATTAAAGACCAATATATATGTAATAGACACATTTCCAGTACTTAGGCCACAGATGATGAGGATTTGGGTGCAATCTTTATCCCATGCTGGGAACGTTGGTCTAAAGGGTAATGTTTCGTGGATGGTTTAAGTTAACTGACTGTGAACTGCCTCTTGTGCAGCAGTTTAAACTATAGTCATAAGGACATAAGTGATAGGAGTAGAATTAGGCCATTCAGCCCATTCAATCATGGCTGATCTACCTCTCCCTCTAAACCCCATTCTCCTGCCTATGCCCCAGAACGTACGACCCATACTTACCAAGCGTCTGTTTATCTCTGCCTTAATAAAAAAAACACTGATGGCCTCCACAGCCCTCTGTGGCAATGAATTCCACAGATTCACCAACCTTGACCAAATAAATTTCTCCTCATCTACTTCCTAAAAGAACGTCCTTTAATTCTGAGGCTATGACCTCTGGTCCTAGACTTCCCCACTAGTGTCTAGACTCCCCCACTAGTGTCTCGACTCCTCCACTAGTGTCTAGACTCCCCCACTAATGCCTAGTTTCACCCACTAGTGCGTAGATTCACATACTAGTGCCTAGACTCACACACTAGTGTCTAGGCTCATACACTAGTGCCTAGACTTACACACCAGTGCCTAGACTCACACACCAGTGCCTAGACTCACACACCAGTGCCTAGACTCATACACTAGTGCCTAGACTTACACACCAGTGCCTAGACTCACACACTAGTGTCTAGACTCACACACCAGTGCCTACTCATACACTAGTGCCTAGACTTACACACCAGTGCCTCGACTCATACACCAGTGCCTAGACTCACACACCAGTGCCTAGACTCACACAACAGTGCCTAGACTCACACACCAGTGCCTAGACTCACACACTAGTGCCTAGATTCACATACTAGTGCCTAGACTCACACACTAGTGCCTACTCGCACACTAGTGCCTAGACTCACACACCAGTGCCTAGACTCACACACTAGTGTCTAGACTCACACACTAGTACCTAGACTCACACACTAGTGCATAGACTCATACACTAGTGCCTAGACTCACACACCAGTGCCTCGACTCACACACCAGTGCCTAGACTCACACACCAGTGCCTAGACTCACACACCAGTGCCTAGACTCATACACTAGTGCCTAGACTCACACACTAGTGCCTACTCGCACACTAGTGTCTAGACTCACACACCAGTGCCTAGACTCACACACTAGTGTCTAGACTCACACACTAGTACCTAGACTCACACACTAGTGCCTAGACTCACACACTAGTGCCTAGACTCACACACCAGTGCCTAGACTCACACACTAGTGTCTAGACTCACACACTAGTGCCTAGACACACACACTAGTGCATAGACTCACACACTAGTGCCTAGACTCACACACCAGTGCCTAGACTCACACACTAGTGTCTAGACTCACACACTAGTGTCTAGACTCACACACTAGTGCCTAGACTCACACACTAGTGTCTAGACTCACACACTAGTGCATAGACTCACACACCAGTGCCGAGACTCATACACTAATGCCTAGACTCCCCCACTAGTGCCTAGACTCACACACTAGTGCCTAGACTCACACAGTAGTGCGTAGACTTACACACTGGTGCCTAGACTCCCCCACTAATGCCTGGACTCACACACTAGTGCCTAGACTCCCCCACTAGTCATGGGCTCTGCCAATATTAGCATAACCGGAACACAGCACTATTCTCAGTGAAATACAGTGGCCCAGATTCACCAGTCAGCAGCTAAATAATCAGCCTCATTTTTCAACACATTGGCAATTCTCCACAAAAACATTTTGTAGGTTTTAAAGTACAGGCTTGTTTTATTCCCAGCCCGGCCCAGCCTAACAATACATACACTTAGAGGATTTTTTTTAGATGAGATGACAAAGGTTCACAAGTTCACAAGTTATAGGAGTAGAATTAGGCCATTCAGCCTATCGAGTCCACTCCGCCATTCAATCATGCCTGATCTCTGCTTCCTAATCCCATTTTCCTGCCTTCTCCCCATAACCCTTGACACCCGTTTTAATCAAGAACTTGTCTACCACTGCATTTAAAATATCCACAGACTTGGCCTCCACAGCCCTCTGTGGCAATGAGTTCCACAGATTAACTATCCTCTGACTAAAAAAAGTTCATCCTTCCTAAAAGAGTGCCCTTTAATTCTGAGGCTTTGACCTCTGGTCCTGGACTCTCCCACCAGTGGAAACATCCTCTCCACATCCACTCTATCTATGCCTTTCATTATTCTGTAAGTTTCAATGAGGTCACCCCTCAACCTTCTAAACTCCAGCGAGTTGAGGCCCAGTGCTTTCAAACCCTCATCATATGCCTACCCACTCATTCCTGGAATCATTCTTGTAAATCTCCTCTGGACCCTCTCCAGACCTAGCACATCCTTCCTCAGATGGGCTCAAATTTCCTCACAGTACTTCAAATACGGCCTGATCAGTGCCTTATAGAGCCCTAGCGTTACGTCTTTCAGTTGGTATTCCAGTCCTCTTGGTATAAATGCTGGCATTGAATTTGCCTTCCTTCCTATTGATTCGAAAGGTGATCAATGAGGGTGGGGCAGTGAATTTAGTTTTGGTTTTTGGAGATATAGAGTGGATAGTCACCCTTCGGCCCACCGAGTCCATGCCGACCATTATGAAGGAACTGCAGATAGACACAAAAAACTGGAGTAGCTCAGCGTCTCTGGAAAAAAGGAATAGGTGGCGTCTGAAACCCTTCTTCAGACTGGAGAGTCAGGGGAAAGGGATCTCCACATGGTATGTCTATGATGAAGTTCTCCTCCTCTCTCTGACGAGAGTTCTGCAATCCACAAGAAACTACAGATGCTGGTTTACACCAAAGATAGACACAAAATGCTGCAGTAACTCAGCGGGTCAGGCAGTATCTTATGTAGTCTCTCCAAAGCCCCCACTCCTTCCTGACCCGCTGATTGATCGCCCGTACACTAGTTCGATGTTTTCCCACTTTCACATCCTACACACCAGGGGCAATTTATAGAAGCCAATTACATTTACAAACCTGCACGTCTTTGGTGTGTGGGAGGAAACCGGAGCACCCGGAAATAATCCACGCAGGTCACGGGGTGAACGTACAAACTCCATACAGACAACAATCGAGGTCAGGATCAAACCTGGGTCTCTGGCGCTATAAGGCAGCAGCTCTACCACTGCGTCACCGAACCACCCCTTGGAACAACAGATGTTGACCACATGGATTTTAGTAAAGCATTTGATAAAGTTTGATAGTAAACAATAGTTGTGAAGAAAAAAGTAAGGGAAAAGTGAACGGATGAACGGATGAATGAATGAATGAATGAATGAATGAATGAATGAATGAATGAATGAATGAATGCTTTATCGTCACATGTGACAAGTCACAGTGACATTCTTTGTTTGTATACCCAAGGTATATAAATAGTCGCCCATCAAGGGCGCTGACCAAGTTACAAAGTTCCCTTGCGCCAGGTCCCCCATTGTGCTTCCCCCCTCCATCACGGCGGTCCTCCCATGCCGGGTCATCCAGTTAATAGCATGACCCTTAACAGCATTGATGAACAGAGGAATCTTGGTGTCCTGGTCCACAGCTTAATGAATGTGTATGATAGACTCAGTCACTTAAGGGAATGTCCCACTTGCATGCGATTGCATGCGTTTGGCATGACCAAACGTGGTCGCTTGAGGTGTACGGGCACCGTATGGCCGCGCGGGGCCGGTCCCGCTTAGAAGTGCGAAGGTGTGCAGGGCTGGTCCTGACATCGCGAGGGGCTCCGAAAGTCTGACTGTCCGAAATCTTTGCGCGTCAACGGCCTGTCGGCACGCAGGCGCATTGCAGTCGTACGCAGCATCTTGACGGCGTACGCAGCGTCTTGTCGGCGTACGCCAAGCGTGTGGCGTTGCGCGATGATGTCACCGCCCAGCGGGGCGTTGCGTGATGACGTCACCACCCGACGCCGTGCGACGCCCAAATTCAGTCGGCCCGCCTCCTGCCCAGCTGATTGGTAAGCATGATGCAAATGGCGTCACGCGCGAACTTAGCGTGAACGTAGCACGTACTTAGCGCGAACTTCGCTTGAACTCCGTTTCCGTTTGGTCGCGCCAAACGCATGCAATCGCATGCAAGTGGCACAGGCCCTTTAGCCTCTGGGATTTGAAGTCCTGAAGAGTCACAAGCATTTGAGGGCAAACCCTGATCCTAAAAAGAGCAGTTTGTATCCACAATGTGTTCAACAAATCTATTGGGGTTCTTTGCTTTACTCTACAGATACTGTGTTGAAACAGGCCCTTCGCTCATCGAGTCCATGCCGACCAGTAATCACCCTGGAATGCCAGCACTATCCTACACATTAAGAAAACCCTCGAAGGTCACCGGGAGAACGTGCAAACTCCGTGCAGACAGCACCCATCATCAGGATCGAACCTGGCTCTCTGCGCAGCAAGTCAGCATCTCCACTGCTTGTTCTCTCCAAACTGCATTTTGAAATGAATTGGGCTGAGGGGAGTAAAGAAATGAGCAAGATAAGAATCCATCCACTTTTGCTCTATCCATTGTAATTGAGTTTGAACTGATTGTGTGATGGAGTCATGGAGTCACAGAATCTTTCAGTGTGGATACCTATGTCACCCTAAAGCAATCTATTCCTCTCATGATTTTGCACACCTCTATAAGATCACCCCTCATCCTCCTGTGCTCCAAGGAGTAGAGTCCCAGCCTACTCAACCTCCCCCTCTAGTAACCATATAACCATATAACAATTACAGCACGGAAACAGGCCATCTCGGCCCTACAAGTCCGTGCCGAACAATATTTTTCCCTTAGTCCCACCTGCCTGCACTCATACCATAACCCTCCATTCCCTTCTCATCCATATGCCTATCCAATTTATTCTTAAATGATACCAACGAACCTGCCGCCACCACTTCCACTGGAAGCTCATTCCACACCGCTACCACTCTCTGAGTAAAGAAGTTCCCCCTCATGTTACCCTTAAACTTCTGTCCCTTAATTCTGAAGTCATGTCCTCTTGTTCGAATCTTCCCTATTCTCAAAGGGAAAAGCTTGATCGCATCAACTCTGTCTATCCCTCTCATCATTTTAAAGACCTCTATCAAGTCCCCCCTTAACCTTCTGCGCTCCAGAGAATAAAGATCTAACTTATTCAACCTATCTCTGTAACTTAGTTGTTGAAACCCAGGCAACATTCTAGTAAATCTCCTCTGTACTCTCTCTATTTTGTTGACATCCTTCCTATAATTGGGCGACCAAAATTGTACACCAAGTAGACCCTTGAGTCCCGGCAAAATCCTCCTAAATCTTCTCTGCAACCTTTTCAGCTTGACAACATGGTGCCCGGAACTGAATACAGTACTGTAAATGCAGCCTCACCAATGTCTTGTGCAACTGCAACATGACCTCTCAACTCAATACTCTGATTGATGAAGGCCAATGTGCCAAAATACTTTTTGACCACCCCATTCACCTGTGATACAATTTTTAACTAACTATGTATCTAGACCCTCCTAGATCCGAGATCCCTCTGCTCTACAACACTCCGCAGAGCCCTACCGTTCACTGTGTTGGTTCTGCCCATGTTAGTGCCCCTAAATGCAAAACTTCACATTTCTCTGTATTAAATTCCATCAACCATTCCTCAGCCCACCTGCCCAACCGATTAAGAACCTGCTGTAATTTTTCACAACCAGCTTCACTATCTACAATACCACCCACTTTTGTGTCTTGCAAACTTGTTAATCATATTTTGTACGTTCTATTCCAAATCATTGATGTATATTGACAAACAGCAATGGTATATCTGAAGATAGACACAAAAAGCTGGAGTAACTCAGCGGGACAGGCAACATCTCTGGAGAGAATGTCGAGACCCGAAACGTCATCCATTACTTCTCTCCAGAGATGCTGCCTGTCCCGCTGAGTTACTCCAGCTTTTTGTGTCTTTCTTTGGTTTAAACCAGCATCTGCAGTTCCTTCCTGCACAATGGTACATTTGATCTCTTTGGATAGCATGCAAAACAAAGCTTTTCACTGAACTTCTCACTACATAACAATAATAAACCTAAACTGAACGTTGGTATTGAGTTGGCTTTATTGATGGCTCCTTCTCAGCCACTCAATTATCCATTCTGAAAGGATTGTCACACCGAATGGAGTGCAATATCTGTACAAAGACAAGTATTGAGGAGAGAGTGTTCTACATGGACAAAGCAGCCCTCGAAGTTTGATCAGTTACATAGAAACATTGAAAATAGTTGCAGAAGGAGGTAATTGAGCCCTTCGAGCCAGCACCGCGATGGCTGATCATCCACAATCAGTAACCCGTGCCTGCCTTCTCACCATATCCCTTGATTCCGCTAGCCCTAGAGCTCCATCTAACGCTCTTTAAAATTCATCCAGTGCATTGGCCTCCACTGCTTTCTGTGGCAGAGAATTACACAAATTCACAACCCTCTGGGTGAAAAAGTTTTCTCTCATCTCAGTTTTAAACGGCCTGCCCTTTATTCTTAGACTGTGGCAGTTTTATCTAATGCTGCTGCTAAGGGTGACTGAAGAGATTTCAAATCCCCTCGTTAATAGATAACATCCCAAAACATTAAAGCAGGGGTCGGCAACCTACGGCCCCCGGGTCGAATGCAGCCCATAACCCGAAATCATCCGGCCCGCAGGCAGATATTGTTTCCGTAATCATCCGTCCCGCCAAGCGCCCCCCCCCAAGCGCGGGCGAGTGCTTCACCGTGTTCACAGAGGCCGTGCCGGCTGCTTTGCGCAGGATGCGGTACAGCCAGAGCTTGATGCGGTACAGCCGAGCGCTTCCCCAAGCGCACCGATCACGACCGAGCTCTTGCTGTACCGCGTCCTGCGCTAAGCCGCCGGCACGGCCGCGCACCTTCTGTGAACATGTTTAAGAAAGAACTGCAGATGCTGGAAAAATCAAAGGTAGACAAAAATGCTGGAGAAACACAGCGGGTGAGGCATGCAAGGATTGCTTGAGGCTGCCTCACCCGCTGAGTTTCTCTAGCATTTTTGTCTACCTTCTGTGAACACGTGATTTGATGCCTGCCATCCGTGACGGGATGAGGGGCGGGATCCATGTGTACACGTGATAGATGTGGCCCGCCATCTGCTCACAGACATGCGCCCTGGTCCCTATGCAGAACAAGGTTGCCGACCGCTGCATTAATGGCTTAACAGCTGTAACAGAAATTTATAAAATATCAAATATTATAACCATATAATAACAATTACAGCACGGAAACAGGCCATCTCGGCCCTTCTAGTCCGTGCCGAACACTCATTCTCCCCTAGTCCCATTTACCTGCACTCAGACCATAACCCTCTATTCCTTTCCCTTCCATATACCTATCCAATTTATTTTTAAATGATAAAATCGAACCTGCCTCCACCACCTCCACTGGAAGCTCATTCCACACAGCCACCACTCTCTGAGTAAAGAAGTTCCCCCTCATGTTACCCCTAAACTTATGTCCCTTAATTCTCAAGTCATGTCCTCTTGTTTGAATCTTCCCTATTCTCAGTGGGAAAAGCTTATCCACGTCAACTCTGTCTATCCCTCTCATAATTTTAAAGACCTCTATCAAGTCCCCCCTTAACCTTCTGCGCTCATCACATAGTTTGGAGATGCAGCACAGGAACAGGTCCTTCAGCCCTCCGAGTCAACCAGCGTTCCCCGTATAATAGCACTGTCCTACACACTGGGGAATATTTACAGTTTTTACCAAAGCCAATTAACCTACAAACCTGTACGCCTGTGGCTTTTGGAGCTGATGCCTCTCAAAACCAGAGACTCAGGCGTGATCCTGACCTCGGGTGCTGTCTATGTGGAGTTTGCAGTTTCTCCATGTGTACGTGTGGGTTTCCTCCGGGTGCTATGGTTTCCTTCCCCATCTGTAGATTGCCCCTATTGAGTCGGGAACTAATGCAAAAGTGGGATAACATAGGTGATCGATGGGCCGAAGGGCCTGCTTACATGCCAAACAATCAATTAATTGGTACATGTGATGAAGTGAGGAATAGATCAGGTAGACACACAGAGTCTTTTACCCACAGTAGGTGAATCGAGAACCAGAGGATGTAGGATTAAGGTGAGGGGGAAAATATTTAATAGCAACCTGAGAGGCAACTTTTTAACAAGGTGGGTGGTGGGTGTATGGAACGAACTGCCAGAGGGGGTAGTTGAGGCAGATACTATTGGACTGGTACATGGGTAGGACAGATTTGTAAGGATATGGACCAAACGCAGGCAGTTGAAACAGTGTAGATGGGACATGTTGGTCGGCGTGGGCAAGTTGGGTCGAAGGGCCTGTTTCCATGTTGTATGACTCTATGACTCAAAAGCATCTGCCCCACTTAGGAAACCTGAACAAAAACCTCTGGAGACTTTGCGCCCCATCCAAGGTTTCTGTGCGGTTCCCGGAGGTTGCAGGTGGTTGCAGGTAGTGGAAGCAGGTAGGGAGACTGACAAAAACCTCCGGGAACCGCACGGAAACCTTGGGTGGGGCGCAAAGTCTCCAGAGGTTTCCGTTCAGGTTTCCTAAGTGGGACAGGGGCATAACTCATGTTACCGGATGATCGATGGTGGGAGTGGGCTCGGTGGGCCGAAAGGCCAGATGCCATGGCATATCTTTCAACCAATTAATCATCTCCTCGGTGTCACAGCTTTCATGTCCTCATCATTTTCTCCACTGTTCACTGCCCAGTTCCTATATTTACCATCACAATGTTTAAGAAGCATTTAAACAGGTACATGGATAGGACAGGTGTAGAGGTATATGGGCCAAACACAGGCAGGTGTGACCAGTGTAGATGGACACGGATAAAGTGGATGTGGAGAGGATGTTTCCACTAGTGGGAGAGTCTTGGAACAGAGGTCATAGCCTCAGAATTACAAGATGTTCCTTTAGGAAGGAGTTGAGGAGGAATTCAAAGAGTGGTAAATTTGTGGAATTCATTTTCACAGATGGCTGTGAAGGACGTCAACGGATATGTTTAAGGCAGAGATAGATAGATTCATGATTAGTATGGGTGCCAGGAGTTATGGAGAGAAGGCAGGAGAATTGGGTTGAGAGGTAGATGAGCCATAGAAACATAGAGATATACGTGCAGTAGGCCATTCGGCCCTTTGATCCAGCACCGCCATTCAATATGATCATGGTTGATCATCCAAAATCAGTACCCCGTTACTGCTTTCTCCCCATATCCCTTGATTCTGTTAGTCCTAAGAGCTAAATTTAACTCTCTCTTGAAAACATCCAGTGAATTGACCTCCATGCCTTCTGTGGCAGAGAATTTCACAGATTCACAACTCTCTGGGTGAAAAGGTTCTTCCTCATCTCAGTCCTAAATGGCCTACCCCTTATTCTTAAACTGTGGCCCCTGGTTCTGGACTCCCCCAACATTGGGAACATTGGGAACAATGGCGGAGTAGACTTGATGGACGGAATGGCCTAATTCTGCTTCGGTTACGTATGAACTTATGTTTATAGAAGAGTAAGGTGATGTGCCTCAATGACTATCGACCAGTGGCACTAACGCCGGTGGTGATGAAGTGCTTTGAGAGGTTGATCATGGAGCAAATCAACTCCTACCTCGACAAAAACCTGGACCCACTGCAGTTCGCTTACAGCCACAACAGATCAACGGTGGATGCGATCTCGCTGGCCCTCCACTCCGCACTGGACCACTTGGACAACAAAAACTCATATGTCAGGCTGTTATTCATTGATTACAGCTCGGCATTTAACACAATCATCCCCTCCAAACTGGTTACCAAACTCGCAGAACTGGGTCTCTGCGCATCCCTCTGCAACTGGATCCTCGACTTCCTCGTCCACAGACCACAGTCTGTTCGTATTGGTGGAAATGTGTCAGCCTCGATAACAATCAGCACGGAAGCACCTCAAGGCTGCGTGCTCAGCCCCTGCTGTACTCACTCTATACCCATGACTGCGTAGCGAACCACAGTGCGAACTCCATCATCAAGTTCGCTGACGACACCACTATTGTGGGGCGTATCACTGATGGGGATGAGTCAGAGTACAGAAGAGAGATCGAGCAACTGTCCATATGGTGCCAGCGCAATAACCTGGCCCTCAACACCAGCAAAACCAAGGAACTGATTGTGGACCTTGGAAGGAGTAGGAGGGGGACCCACAGCCCCATTTATATCAACGGGTCGATGGTTGAAAGGGTCAAGAACTTAAAATTCCTGGGCGTGCACATCTCTGAAGATCTTTCCTGGTCCGAGAACACTAACGCAATTATCAAAAAAGCTCATCAGCGCCTCTACTTCCTGAGAAGATTACGGAGAGTCGGATTGTCAAGGAAGACTCTCTCTAACTTCTACAGGTGCACAGTCGAGAGCATGCTGACCGGTTGCATCGTGGCTTGGTTCAGCAATTTGAGCGCCCTGGAGAGGAAAAGACTACAAAAAGTAGTAAACACTGCCCGGTCCATCATCGGCTCTGACCTTCCTTCCATCGAGGGGATTTATCGCAGTCGCTGCCTCAAAAAGGCTGGCAGTATCATCAAAGACCCACACCATCCTGGCCACACATTCATCTCCCTGCTACCTTCAGGTAGAAGGTACAGGAGCCTGAAGACTGCAACAACCAGGTTCAGGAATAGCTACTTCCCCTCAGCCATCAGGCTATTAAACCTGGCTTGGACAAAACTCTGATTATTAGCAACCACTTTCTGTTATTTGCACTTTACCAGTTTATTTATTCATGTGTGTATATATTTATATCATGGTATATGGACACATTTATCTGTTTTGTAGTAAATGCCTACTATTTTCTGTGTGCTTAAGCAAAGCAAGAATTTCATTGTCCTATACAGGGACACATGACAATAAACTCACTTGAACTTGAACTTGAAGAAAGAACTGCAGATGTTGGAAAAATCGAAGGTAGACAAAAAGCTGGAGAAACTCAGCAGATGAGGCAGCATCGATGGAGCAAAGGAATGGGTGATGCTTTGGGTCGGGACCTTTCTTTTGCCATCTGATGTGGGGGTGGGAGTAGGGGGGCGGGATGAAGAAACGAAGAAGCGGAGACAGTAGGCTGTGGGAGAGCTGGGTAGGGGAGGGGAAGGAGGGAGAAAGCAAGGACTACCTGAAATTGGAGTTCAATGTTCATTTCGCTGGGGTGTAAACTACCCAGGCGAAATATGAGGTGCTGATCCTCCAATTTGCGGTGGGACTCACTCTAGCCATGGAGGAGGCTCAGGACAGAAAGGTCAGATTCGGAATCAGAGGGGGAGTCGAAGTGCTGAGCTACCGGGAGATCAGGTTAGTTAATGTAAACCGAGTGGAGGTGTTGGGCGAAACGATCGCCAAACCTGCGCTTGGTTTCACCGATGTAGAGCAGTTGACACCTAGAGCAGCGGGTGCAATAGATGAGGTTGGAGGAGATGCAGGTGAACCTCTGCCTCACCTGGAAAGATTGCTTGGGTCCTTGGATGGTCAAGAGGGGAGATAATGCGACAAGTGTTGCATTTCCTGCAGTTGCAAGTGAAAGTGCCAGGGGAGGGTGTGGTTTGGGTGGGAAGGGACAAATTGACCAAGGAGTTACGGAGGGAACGGTCTCTGCGGAAAGCCAAAAGGGGAGGAGATGGGAAGATGTGGCCAGTGGTGGGATCCCGTTGGAGGTGGCAAAAATGTCGGAGGATTATCTGTTGTATGTGGCGGCTGGAAGGGTGGAAGGCGAAGACAGGGAGGACTCTGTCCTTGTTACGAGTGGGGGGATAGGGAGTGAGAGCGGAGCTACGGGATATAGAGGAGACCCTGGTGAGATCCTCATCTATAGCCAAAGAGGGGAACCCCCGTTTCCTAAAGAATGAGGACATCTCCGATGCCCTGGTTTGGAACACCTCATCCTGGGTGCAGATGTGGCATAGACGGAGGAATGGGGAGTAGGGGATGGAGAAATTGGGAGTAGGGTGGGAAGAAGTATAGTTCAGATAGCCATGGGAGTCAGTGGGTTTGTAGTAGATGTCGGTCAGTAGCCTGTTACCTGTGATGGAGATAGTGAGGTCTAGAAACAGTCGGGAGATGACGGAAATGGTCCAGGTGAATTTGAGTGCCAGATGGAAGATAGTGGGGAAATGGATGAAGTCAGTGAGTTCTGCATGGGTGCAGGAGGTAGCACCAATGCAGTCGTCAATGTAGCGGAGGTAGAGTTCGGGGGTAGGGCCAAGGTATGCCTCGAACAAGGATTGCTCGACCTACCCCACAAAGAGGCAGGCATAGCTGGGGCCCATGCGCATGCCCACAGCTACGCCTTGGATTTGGAGGAAATGGGAGGAGTCAAGGGAAAGGTTGTTGAGGGTAAGGAACAGCTCTGGTAGACGGAGGAGATTATTAGCAGGCGGAGATTGGATGATTCTGCGGTTGAGGAAGAAACGGAGGGCTTTATGACCCTCCTGGGGTGGGATGGAGGTGTAGAGTGACGGGACATTCATGGTGAAGATGAGGGAGTGGAGGCCTGGAAAACGGAAGTCATGGAGGAGACAAAGAGCACGTGAGGTGTCTTGGATATAGGTAGGGAGGGATTTGACCAGGGGGGATGGGATGGAGTCGAGGTGTGTGGAAATAAGTTTGGTGGGACAAGAACAAGCTGGGTCTGCCAGTCAGGTTTGTGAATTTTGTAGAGAAGGTAAAATCGGGCCGTGTGGGGCTGGGGAACAATGAGGTATGAGGCTTGGGAGGGCAGGGAGCCGGAAGCAATGAAGCCCGTGATGGTGTTTGAAATAATGGCCTGGTGCTCGTCTGTGGGGTCATGGTCCAAGGATAAGTAGGAGGAGGTGTCTGAGAGTTGTCGCCAGGCCTCAGACCGGTACGGGTCAGTGCGTCAGACTACCACGGCACCTCCCTTGTCGACAGGTTTGATCACCCAGTCGGGGTTGTTGCAGAGTGAGTGGAGGGTCAGTGTGTTGGTCAGTGTGGGCAAGTTGTGCCGAAGGACATTTTTCTATGCCCTATGACTATGAGTCTACGGCAAATATCTTTTCACTTCCTGCCTATCGAGCAGTGTACGACTGATCTGGGCAGAGTATCTGTGGAATTTCATCATAAAAGTTCGAACTATCTTAGAAGTTTCTATAAATACATTGAACTAAGGTTAGGAGTGTTTAGTTTAGTTTAGTTTAGTTTAGAGATACAGCGTGGAAACATTCCCTTCGACCCACCATGTCCGTGGCGACCAGCGATCCCCGCACACTAACACTACCCTACACACACACGAGGGACAATTTCCATTTATACCAAGCCGATGAACCTACAAACCTGCACGTCTTTGGAGTGTGGGAGGAAACCGAAGATCTCGGAGAAAACCCACGTGGTCACAGGGAGAACGTACAAACTGCATACAGACAGCACCCATCGTCGTGTTCAAACCCGGGTCTCTGACACTGTAAAGGGGCTGTCCCACTTGGGCAACCTAATTGGCGAGTTTAGGAGAGTTTGAAAAAATGTCATGTTGAAGACCTCCTTTGACTATGCAGAAGACCTCCTTCGACCTCCTTCGACAATGTTGAAAACTAGCTTCGACTAGCTATGACTAACTACGACTAACTTCGGGAAAATTGGACACCGAATAGTGGAGAGTGAAGATGACCTTCGATCTCCTTCGACCTCCTTTCGACTATGATGAAGACTATCTACGACTACCTTTGACCACCCTTGATTACCTACAACTAACATGCCGACCTATTACGACCTACTACAACTAAACCTACGAGTAAAATGTTTTTTTCCATGACGACCTTTTATTACTCGCGGGCATTTTTCAACATGTTGAAAAATACGCCGCAACCTAGATGAGGCCTCGAGTACGCGGGGACTACTCTCGAGCATGAAGGAAAGTTACAAAGACCTTGCTGCGAGTATGAGTCGAGGGCAAACTCGCAAACTCGCAAACTCGCCAGAACTCGCGGATTAGGTTGCCCAAGTGGGACAGCCCCTAAGGCAGCGACTCGACCACTGTGCCACCGTGCGAGTATTTGCACTGTTTGGGTAACAGGTTGTATATCCCCTCTGACATGAAACTCTTGAATTGAGATTCTCCTCAGCTGAATGGTTGCTACCGGAGGCGAGATTAATAATACCCGACTCACCGGCGCAGCACCCACCGTGCACAGCGAGCACTTAAAATTAACTCTGGCTCCAACTCGGATAGACCCATCAGCATCTCACCTGCTACCTACCCATCCAGGTGTGCTAATATTGTGCCGAGTAATCTTGTCTCGCTGTGGTTAAAACAAGCTTGCAATTTAAGTTATTCGTTTAGATCAGAAATCTGACCGTATTCAATTCTCCCCTCAACCCAACATCTTCCACCCCGTGGAGTGTGCAACTATGTGGCGTGAGTAATTGGGGCATCTCTTGCTGTTACCTGCGCATTAAGTGTGTGTCCCCAGACAATATATCTGCAGGAATCGGTCGGAATTGCAGTCAACAGTCTGCTGAAGACCTAATGCAATGATACCCAGTTCCATTATTGTAATTAGGGCATTAAGACGGCTGTGTTGAGACCTCTGACGTAGGAGGACTCTGACTCAGGAGAATGTCAGAAACATTAACCCTTGCAAGGTCCAGAGAAGTATCCGCAGTGAGACGCATAGAACTGCAGATGCTGGAATCTTGCATTGAACACTTCCAAATATAAATCTACCAAAGATGTACAGGTTTGTAGGTTAATTGGCTTGGTATAAATGGTAATTGTCCCTACGGGCTGAAAAGATAAAGTACGAGGGGAAGCTGGCCAGGAACATAAAGAAGGACAGTAAAAGCTTCTTTAGATATGTTAAGGGAAAAAGAGTAGCAAAGTCAAATGTGGGTCCCTTGAAGGCAGACACGGGTGAAATTATTATGGGCAACAAGGAAATGGCAGAAGAGTTGAATAGGTACTTCGGATCTGTCTTCACTAAGGAAGGCACAAACAATCTCCCAGATGTACTGGAGGACAGAGGATCTAAGGGGGTAGAGGAACTGAAAGGAAATTTTCATTAGGCGAGAAATAGTATTGGGTCGGCTAATGGGACTGAAGGATGATAAGTCCCCTGGGCCTGTTGGTCTGCATCCCAGGGTCCTCAGGGAGGTGGCTCTAGAAATAGTGGACGCATTGGTGATCATTTTCCAATGTTCAATAGATTCAGGGTGAGTTCCTGTGGATTGGAGGATAGCTAATGTTATTCCACTTTTCAAGAAAGGAGTGAGAGAGAATACGGGGAATTACAGACCAGTTAGCCTGACTTCGGTGGTGGGAAAGATGCTGGAGTCAATTATTAAAGAGGTAATAATGGGGCATTTGGATAGCAGTAAAATAATTAGTCCAAGTCAATATGGATTTATGAAAGGGAAATCATGCTTGACTAATCTTTTGGAATTCTTTGGGGATGTGACAAGTAAAATGGATGAAGGGGAGCCAGTGGATGTAGTGTATCTAGTCTTTCAGAAAGTCTTTGATAAGGTCCCGCACGGGAGACCGGTGACTTAAATTAGAGCACATGATATTGGGAGTAGGGTGTTGACATGGATGAATATTGGTTGGCAGACCGGAAGCAAAGAGTAGGAGTGAATGGGTCCTTTTCAGAATGGCAGGCAGTGGCGAGTGGAGTGCCGCAAGGCTCGGTGTTGGGGCCGCAACTGTTTATATATTAATGATTTGGAAGAGGGAATTAGGAGCAACACTAGCAAGTGTGCGGATGACACAAAGCTGGGTGGCAGTGTGAATTGTGAAGAGGATGTTAGGAGGTTGCAGGGTGACCTGGACAGGTTGAGTGAGTGGGCAGATGCGTGGCACATGCAGTATAATATAGATAAATGTGAGGTTATCCACTTTGGCGGCAAAAACAAGGGGGCAGATTATTATCTCAATGGGGTTAGGTTAGGTAAGAGGGAGGCGCAGTGAGACCTGGGTGTCCTTGTACACCGGTCACTGAAAGTTGGCGTGCAGGTACAGCAGGCAGTGAAGAAAGCTAATGGAATGTTGGCCTTCTTAATAAGAGGATTTGAGTATCAGAGTAAAGAGGTTCTTCTGCAGTTGTATAGGGCTCTGGTGAGACCACATCTGGAGTATTGTGTACAGTTTTGGTCTAATTTGAGGAAGGACATCCTTGTAATTGAGGCAGTGCAGCGTAGGTTCACGAGATTGATCCCTGGGATGGGGGGACTGTCATATGAGGAAAGATTGAAAAGACTAGGCGTGTATTCACTGGAGTTTAGAAGGATGAGGGAGGATCTTATTGAAACATATAAAATGATAAAAGGACTGGACAAGCTAGATGCAGTAAAAATGTTCTCAATGTGGGGTAAGTCCAGAACCAGGGGCCACAGTCTTAGAATAAAGGGGAGGTCATTTAAGACTGAGGTGAGAAAAAACTTTTTCACCCAGAGAGTTGTGAATTTATGGAAATCCCTGCCACAGAGGGCAGTGGAGGCCAAGTCACTGGATACATTTAAGAGAGAGTTAGATAGAGCTTTAGAGGCAAGTGGAGTCAAGGGATATGGGGAGAAGGCAGGCACGGGTTATTGATAGGGGATGATCAGCCATGATCACAATGAATGGCGGTGCTGCCTCGAAGGGCCGAATGGCCTCTTCCTGCACCTATTTTCTATGTTTCTATGTAGTGTGTGTAGGATAGTGTTAATGTGCGGGGACACAGTGGGCCAAAGGACCTGTTTCTGCGCTGTATCTCTAAACTAAACTAAACACAAGTTGCTGGTCGGGCTGCATCTCTGGAGAACATGGATAGGTGACGTTTCGGGTCAAGACTCTTCTTCAGAGGGGATAGAGGGCATGTCTTCTGAAGAAGGGACTCTACCCGAAATATCGCCAATCCACATTCTTCAGACCCTTCTTCAGACCCATCTTCATGCCCTTTGAGCCTGTTTTTGGTGTAATATCATTTATATCGTTGAACCTAACATCAGAGCAGGTTCTTAAACACCTCTGTTTTAAGGAGTTAAAAAGTGGAATGCAACAAATAGTCTCAGATCACAAACGTTAACTGTTTCTTCCTCCACACAAGCTGCTTGACCTGCTGTGTGTTTCCAGCATTCCTTATTTTGTTATCTCTGAGAGATGATGGTTTCAAGGCGTTGAGCACAAAGTGCTGGAGTAACCCAGTGGGTCTGGAGAGAAAGGGTGGGTGACATTTTGGGTCGGGACCCTTCTTCAGACTGAAGGGTTTGCAGGCGGCACGGTGGCACAGCGGTAGAGTTGCTGCCTTACAGCGCCAGAGACCCAGGTTCCATCCTGACCTCAGGTGCTGTCTGTACGTTCTCCCCGTGACCATGTGGGCTTTCTCCGGGTGCTCCGGTTTCCTCCCACACTCCAAAGATGTACAGCTTTGTAGGTTAACTGCCTTTGATAAATTGTCCCTAGTGTGTAGGATAGTGCTAGAGTGCTGGGTGATCGCTGGTCGACGTGGACTCGATGGGCAGAAGCACCTGTTTCCGCGCTGTATCACAAAATTAAACTAAACTAAGATGCCGCCTGACCCGCTAAGTCACTCCAGCGCTTTGTGTCTATCTTTGGCATAAACTAGCATCTGCAGTTCTTTGTTTCTACTAACTGATGTTACACCTTGGGATGTAAATAGATCAAACTCAAGGAAACATGAGAATGCTCCAAATCCCAACATCCTGTATTGGCATGTTGTCCACAATCACCATCAGAACATGGTGTCAATCATTGTCCCAAAGATGTTTAGTTTATTTTAGAGATACAGCACGGAAACAGGTACTTCGTCCCACTGAGTCTGCACCGACCTGCGATCCCCGCACACTAAAGCTATCCTACGCACACTAAGGACAATTTACATTTATGCCAAGCCAATTAACCTACAAACCTGCACGTTTTTGGAGTGTGGGAGGAAACCAAAGATCTCGGAGAAAACCCATACAGGTCAAGGGGAGAATGTACAAATACCATACAGGCAGCACCCGTAGTCAGGATCAATCCCGGGTCTACAGACCTGCAAGCACTGTAAGGCAGCAACTATACCACTTGATGCTTTCAAGAGAGAGCTAGATAGGGCTCTTAAAAATAGCAGAGTCAGGGAATATGGGGAGAAGGCAGGAACGGGGTACTGATTGGGGATGATCAGCCATGATCATGTTGAATGGTGATGCTGGCTCAAAGGGCCAAATGGCCTACCCCTGCACCTATTGTCTATTGTCTATTGTACCACCATGCCACCGTACCACAGTGTTTTCAGGGAAAAAAATAGGAAATGGATTCGGAAAGTAATATAGTGCCAATCAATAGACAATAGACCTATAAGTACCCTGGGATGCAGACCATCAGGCCCTGGGGATTTATCACCCCATTCAGTCCCATCAGTCTATCCAACACCATTTCCTGCCTAATGTGGATTTCCTTCTGTTACTCGGTCACCCCAGATCCTCTGTCCACTTCTATATCAGGAAAATTGTTTGTGTCCTCCTTAGTGAAGACAGTTCCAAAGTACCCGTTCAACTCATCTGCCATTTCCTTGTTCCTCATAATAAATTCACCTTTTTCGGTCTTCAAGGGTCCAACTTCGGTCTTAACTAATTTTTTCATATTTACATACCTAAAGAAGCTTTTATTATTCTGCTTTATATTCTTGGCCAGCTTACCTACGTACCTCATCTTTTCTCCACGTATTGTCTTTTTGGTTATCTTCTGTTGTCCTTTAAACATTACCCAATCCTCTTGCTTCCCGCTCATCTTTGCTATGTTGTACTTCTTTGCTTTAATATTTATACTGTCCCTGACATCCCTTGTCAGCCATGGCCGTCCCTTTCTCCCCTTGGAATCTTTCTTCCTCCTAGGAATGAAATCATATCCACAGAATATACCAAAACATTTTAAAGATAATAAAAACTTTCTGAAATGTAGTCAACTTATTAAATAGGTTATCAGGCAGCAGACTCCCAGAAATAGAAACAAACTGATGACTGGTTAATCTGTTTTAGTCTTATCATCAAGTCATAGTCATAGAGTATTACAGCATGGAAACAGACCCTTCAGCCCAACTTGCCCACACCGGTCAACATGTCCCAGCCACACTAGTCCCACCTGCCCGCGTTTGGCCCATATCCCTCCAAACCTGTCCTATCCATGTACCTGTATAACTGTTTCTTAAATGTCGGGATAGTCCCTGCCTCAACTACCTCCTCTGGCAGCTTGTTCCATACACCCACCACCCTTTGTGTGAAAAAATAGCGCCAGAGACCCGGGTTCGACCCTGACCACGGGTGCTGTCTGTATGGAGTTTGTACATTCTCCCCGTAATTTTCTCCTGGATCTCTGGTTTCCTCCCACACTCCAAAGACGTACAGGTTTGTCGGTTGTTTGGCTTCAGTAAAATTGTAAATTGTCTCCAGCGTGTGTACGATAGTGTGCGGGGATCGCTGGTCGGCGCGGAATCAGTGGGCCGAAGGGCCTGTTTCCACGTTGTATCTCTAAACTAAACTAAAGTAAACTATGCTTCAGCTGGGTTGTGTAAATTCAAGGCTTTGGAGCAGGATTAGATCGCCTGGGGTGAGAATGCCACTCACTAAGCCTCCTCTCAGATCAGGTATCGAGACCAGGTACAAATCCACTGTACACATCAAAACAAAATTGTGCTGAAGCTGTTCAAAACGAAGTCAAATAAATTATTAAAACAGGCAGCAAGGAAATGTCACAGAAACACAGCAATACAAGGGATAAGGTTAACGTGTTCTACAATGCACAAGGGAGCTGATTTAAAAAAAAAAACTTATTTGAGGTAGATTTAGCCATTGCCAGTAGGAAGGTTATTGGAACAAATTCTGAGGCAGGGGATTAATGGGTATTAGCAGAGGCAGGGGGCTAATCCAAAATGGCCAAAAGGGGTTTGTCAAAGACAGATCCTGCCTGACCCATCGGAATGGATTTAAAAAAAAAAGTAATGAAAATGACGAGGGCAGTGTAGAACATGTCGGGGAATCAAGAACCAGAGGACATAGGTTCAAAGTAAGAGAGAAAGATTTAGTTTAATCTAGTTCAGCGATAAAGCACAGAAATTGGCCCTTCGTCCCACCGAGTCTGCGCCAACCAGCGATCCCAGCACACTAACACTATCCCACACACACTAGGGACAATTTTCATTTTCCCCAAGCCAATTAGCCTACAAACCTGTACGTCTTTGGAGTGTGGAAGGAAACCGGAGCAACCGGAGAAAACCCACGGGGAAAACGTACAAACTCCACCAGCAGTCAGGATCGAACCCGGGTCTCTGGCGCCGTAAGGCAGCAACTCTACCGCTGTGCCACCGTACCTCCCTTAGATGAAATAGGATTCTGAGAGACAACTTTTTCACACAGAGTGTGATGGGTGCATGGAATGAGCTGCTAATGGAGGTAGTTGAGGCAGGTACTATAACAACATTTAAAAGACATTTGTGCTGGTACATGGATAGCTCAGGTTTAGAGGGATACGGGCCAAACCTAGGCAGATGGGACCAGTGTAGAAGGGGTCGGTGTCGGCAAGTTAGGCCGCAGGGTCTGTTTCCACACTGTATCACTCTAAGACTCCAACGGTTCCTGCCCCACTTAGGCAATTTTTCAGGCGACTGCCGGCAACTGTCAAGTCACCGGCAGTCGCCTGAAAAACCGGCAACTGGAACGGCGACTGTCAGAATGGAACACACACACACACACACACGCGCACACACACACACACACACACACACACACACACACACACACACACACACACACACACACACACACACACACACACACACACACACACACACACACACACACACACTCCTTCACCAGCCCATTATGCAGGCGGGGGACGGTGCAAATGGGGGGAGCGTTGTCTTAGTGAAATTCACACGGTGCAAAGCCAAGGTGGTACAGACACACACACCGCGATGAACAGGAAGGTTGGCTGTAATTAAGACGGCTAAAGTGCAGTGTACGGTAAGTCCTTAAGAAGGGGGGGGGGGGGGAGGAGGGGGAAGAAGGAGTGGAGACAACTTTTAAGAAGCCAGAGATACACGGCTGTGAAGCTCGGCGGACATTCAACATTACCGGTCGGTTATCCTTGGTTCTGAAAACGACTGCTTACGTTTTTTTTCCCAATGAGCCAATGAAATTCACCGGTCAGCACTGGCTACAACCTACGAGATCCCCTGAGAACCTTTGACCTCCTGGCGACCCACCTACGGCTTGAGAATTCTCGCTACTCTCCATGGCGGCTTCATTCTGGTCGCCGCTAATTTTTCAGCATTTTGAAAAATTTGCAGTGACCATAATGAGGCTGTGACTAGTTCCCAGAATGCAGGAACTCCTCACGACGATGAAGGTGACTCCCCGGCAACCACCCGCAAACATGTGGCGACCATGTGGCGACCGCAGAGTCTCCTGCAGTTGCATAAAAAGTCCCCTAAGTGGGACAGGCCCATAAGAAGACAGCTAGTACTGTGTGCTGGATGTAGGTTTAAAGCTTATCGAAGTAAATCCTCCCTCTATATCTAAATTACTTCCGTAAATGTAGTGCTGGCTCAGCTCTTAAAATCTGAGCGATCTTAATAAGGTGGTTTAAATGCTGGCTGATTTAAATGGTGAATTTAGTATCTGGACCTAGGCGATACAGAACTGGGAGAGAAGCAGCAGCAAGAGCGAGTATTGGCTGGAAGTAGGTGAGTCAGAGGGAAAGAAGATGTAAACAGAGCGCCAAAGGCCCAGGTACAAGTAGTTTACAAATTAGCCCTAAAGTAGTTGATTAGGTAAAAGATAAAGAAGTGCAGCTGTAGCATAGCGGCCTTGTTGGGGTGAAGTGCCTTGGTGGGTAAAGTGTGAGTCTTTGGCTTGAGAGTGCGTGGTGGGTAAAGTGCGAGTCTTTGGCTCGAGAGTCTTTGGCGAGGAGGCTGAGGCAAGGAGGCTCCACTTGATTTAAATTTGTGATTTTCGTCCAATGAAGAAATGGCAGGCAAGTTGGTTGCAGGGTGTGGGAAGGCAGGGACACCGCTGGAGCTTCTGGAAGCTATACCTGCAGAAATTGTGTCCACGTGCAACTCCTGAACGAACGTGTTGGGGAACTGGAGAAGCAGCTGGATGACCTCAGGGCCATCCCATAAAACGAGCGTTTCCTGTACAGGACCTACAGTGAGGTTGTCACACCAAGGATACGGGAAGAGCGAAGGTGTGCGACTGTGAGAAAGGGTGGTAACCGTGGAGTGCAGGAGACCCAGGCGGCTGTGCCTAATGAAAACTGGGGACGCCCTCTTGGGAACTGTCGTGGGGAGAAGATGATTCCAGTCCGAGCGGCGGACACGTCGGTGGCTCCAATCCTTGCGATGAGACTCGACCGGCGAGACCGACATCGGGCAAAGCCCTAGTGGTGGGTGACTCCATTGTCCGAGGTGCGGACTGGAGATTCTGTGGCAGCAGCCGAGACTCGAGGATGGTCTGTTGCCTCCCTGGTGCCAGGGTTCAGGATGTCACGAACTGACTTCAGAACATCCTCGAGAGGGAAGGTGAACAGCCGGCAGTAGTTGTGCACGTGGGCACAAACGACATCGGGAAGAAAAGGAAGGAGGTTCTGCAACATGAGTTCAGAGAGTGTGGAAGAAGATTGAAAGGCAGGACTTCTAGGGTGGTTATCTCTGGTTTGCTTCCAGTACCTCGTGCTAGTGAGGACAGGAACAAGGAGATAGGGGACCTGAATGTGTGGCTGAGGGGGCTGGTGCAGGAATTTAGATTTATAGACCACTGGGATCTCTTCTGGGTAGGGGTGACCTGTACAAAAGGGACGGGTTACACCTTAACTGGAGGGGGACCGATGTTCTGGCAGGGATTGACAAATTGGGAGTATAAAGATGGAGTTAAAGGAAAAGTGAGTAGAGGAAAAGTGACAAAAGACTCCCAAATAAATGGGAAGGGATAAGAGAATAAGGTCAGGGTCAATAGTGACCAGTGTGAGAGGGGAGGTGAATACCGAAGTTAAAGTGTTGTATATGAATACGCAAAGTACAAAACAATAAAGTGGATGAGCTTGAGGCTCAGTTAGAAATTGGCAAGTATGATGTCGGGGCAACTACAGAGACATGGCTGCAAGAGGGCCAGGGCTGGGAACTGAATATTCAGGGGTATACCTCCTATCGAAAAGACAGACAGGTGGGCAGAGGGGGTGGGGTAGCTCTGTTGGTCAGGAATAAAATTTAGTCCCTTGAGAAGGGGTGACATAGAATCAGGAGATGTAGAGTCAGTATGGATAGAACTGAGGAATTGTAAAGGTAAAAATACCCTAATGGGAGATATCTACAGGCCCCCAAACAGTAGCATGGATATAGGGTGTAAATTGAATCAAGAGTTAAAATTGGCATTAGGCAAAGGTAATACTATGGTTGTTATGGAGGATTTCAACATGCAGGTTGACTGGGAAAATCAGGTTGGTACTGGACCCCAAGAAAAGGAGTTTGTGTAGTGTCTCCGTGATGGATTCTTAGAGCAGCTTGTACTGGAGCCTACCAGGGAGAAGACAATTCTTGATTTAGTGTTGTGTAATGAACCAGATTTGATAAAGGGAACTCAAGGTAAAGGAGCCATTAGGAGGTAGTGACCATAATATGATATGTTTTAATCTACAATTTGAGAGGTAGAAGGGAAAATCACAAGTATCAGTATTACAGTTGAGCAAAGGGGACTATGGAGGCATGAGGGAGGAGTTGGCCAAAGTTGACTGGAAATTGACCCTAGCTGGAATGACAGTGGAACAACAATGGCAGGTATTTCTGGGAATAATACAGAAGGTGCAGGATCAGTTCATTCCCAAGAGAAAGAAAGATTCCAAGGGGAGTAAGAGGCGACCATGGCTGACAAGGAAAGTCAAGGACAGTATAAAAATAAAATAGAAGAAATCTAACATAGCAAAGATGAGCGGAAAGCTAGAGGATTGGGAAACTTTTAAAGAGCAACAGAAGATAACTAAAAAGTCAGTACGGGAGGAAAGATGAAGTACGAAGGTAAGCTAGCCAAGAATATAAAGGAGGAAAGTAAAAGCTTCTTTATGTATGTCAAGGGAAAAAATTAGGTAAGACAAATGTGGGTCTCTTGAAGACAGAAACAGGTGAATTTATTATGGGGCATGGCAGACGAGTTGAACAGATACTTTGGTTCTTCACTAAGGAAGACACAAACTATCTTCCTGATGTACTAGTGGACAGAGGATCTAAGGCGACGGAGGAACTGAAGGAAATCCACATTAGGCACGAAATGGGGTTGGGTAGACTGATGGGACTGAAGGCTGATAAATCCCCAGGGCCTGATGATCTGCATCCCAGGGTACTTAAGGAAGTGGCTCTAGAAATCGTGGACACATTGTTGATCATTTTCCAATGTTCTATAGATTCAGGATCAGTTCCTGTGGATTGGATGGTAGCTAATGTTATCCCACATTTTAAGAAAGGAGGTAGAGAGAAAACAGGGAATTATAGACCAGTTAGCCTGACATCGGTGGTGGGGAAGATGTTGGAGTCAATTATAAAAGATGAAATGCGGTACATTTGGATAGCAGTAACAGGATCAGTCCGAGTCAGCATGGATTTATGAGGGAGAAGGGAAAATCTTTCTTCCTCTTTGGAATGAACGGATCCTGCACCTTCTGTATTATTCCCAGAAATACCTGCTATTGTTGTTCCACTGTCATCCCTGCTAGGTCTCTTTCCAGTCAACTTGGCCAGCTCCTCCCTCATGCCTCCATAGTCCCATTTGCTCAACTGTTATACTGACACTTCCAATTTTCCCTTCTCCCTCTCAAACTTACTAATCCTCTGGAATATTTTGAGGATGTAACTAAGAAAATGGACAAGGGAGAGCCAGTGGACGTAATGTACCTATTATCTGAATGGTGTCAAGTTAGGAAATGGGAAGTACAATGAGATCTGGATGTCCTTGTTCATCAGACACTGAAAGTAAGCATGCAGGTACAGCAATAGACAATAGGTGCAGGAGTAGGCCATTCGGCCCTTCGAGCCAGAGCCGCTATTCAATGTGATCATGGCTGTTCATCCCCAATCAGTACCCCGTTCCTGCCTTCTCCCCATATCCCCTGACTCCACTATCTTTAAGAGCTCTATCTAGCTTTCTCTTGAAAGTATCCAGATAACTGGCCTCCACTGCCCTCTGAGGCAGAGAATCCCACAGACTCACAATTCTCTGTGTGAAAAAGTGTTTCCTCATCTCAGTTCTAAATGGCTTACCCCTTATTCTTAAACTGTGGCCCCTGGTTCTGGACTCCCCCAACATCGGGAACATGTTTCCTGCCTCTATCGTGTGCAAACCCTTAATAATCTCATACGTTTCATTGTATACTCCAGAGTGTACAAGCCCAGCCGCTCCATTCTCTCAGCATATGACAGTCCCGCTATCCCAGGAATTAACCTTGTAAACCTACGCTGCACTCCCTCAATATCAAGAGGGTCCTTCTTCAAATTAAGGGACCAAAATTGCACACAATACTCCAGGTGTGGTCTCACTAGGGCTCTGTACAAATGCAGAAGGACCTCTTTGCTCCAACACTCAACTCCTCTTGTTATAAAGGCCAATATGCCATTAGCTTTCTTCACTGCCTGCTGTACCTGCATGCTTACTTTCATTGACTGATGAACAAGGGCCCCCAGATCCTGTTGTACTTCCCCTATTCCCAAAGTGGATAACATCACATTTATTCACATTAATCGGCATCTGCCATGCATCTGCCCATTCCCCCAACCTGTCCAAGTCACCCTGCATTCTCAAAGCATCCTCCTCACAGTTCACACTGCCATCCAGCTTTGTGTCATCTGCAAATTTGCCAATGTTACTTTGAATCCCTTCATCTAAATCATTGATGTATATTGTAAATAGCTGCAGTCCCAGCACCGAGCCTTGCGGTACCCCACTAGTCACTGCCTGCCATTCTGAAAGGGACCCATAAAACCCTCCTCTTTGTTTCCTGTCTGCCAACCACTTCTCTATCCATGTCAGCACTCTACCCACAACACCATGTGCCCTAATTTTGCCCACTAATCTCCTATGTGGGACCTTATCAAATGTTTTCTGAAAGTCCCGGTACACTATATCCACTGGCTCTCCATTGTCCATTTTCCTAGTTACATCCTCACAAAATTCCACAAGATTATTCAAGCATGATTTCCCCTTCAATCTACAGGAACTGATCCTGAATAGAACATTATCACCAATAGAAAATTATCACCAATACATCCACGATTTCAAGAGCCACTTTCTTAAGTACCATGGGATGCAGACCATCAGGCCCTGGGGATTTATCAGCCTTCAGTCCCATCAGTCTACCCAACCCCATTTTGTGCCTAATGTGGATTTCCTTCAGTTCCTCCGTCACCCCAGATCCTCTGTCCACTAGTACATCAGGAAGATTGTTTGTGTCCTCCTTAGTGAAGACGGATCCAAAGTACCTGTTCAACTCATCTGCCATTTCCTTGTTCCCCATAATAAATTCACCTTTTTCAGTCTTCAAGGGTCCAACTTTGGTCTTAACAAATGTTTTCCTCTTCACATACCTAAAGAAGCTTTTACTATCCTGCTTTATATTCCTGGCTAGCTTACCTTCGTACCTCATCTTTTCTCACCGTATTGCCTTTTTAGTGATCTTCTGTTACTCTTTAAACGTTACCCAGCTTCTTGCTTCACGCTCGTCTATGCTACGTTGTACTACTTCTCTTTTATTTTTATACTGTCCCTGACGTCTCTTGTCAGCCACGGTCGCATCTTACTCCCCTTGGAATCTTTTTTCCTCTTTGGAATGAACTAATCCTGCACCTTCTGTATTATTCCCAGAAATACCTGCCATTGTTGTTCCCCTGCTAGGGTATCTTTCCAGTCAACATGGCTCCATAGTCCCCTTTATTTAACTGTAACACTGACACCTCCTATCTACTCTTCTCCCTCTCCAATTGTAGATTAAACTTGATCATATTATGGTCATAGCCTTCTAATGGCTCCTTAATCTCAATTGGTCAATCCCTCCCCCCCCCCCGCTATTTAGTTTAAACCCACACGTGTAGCCTTAGCAAACCTGCCTGCCAGAATGTCGGTCCCCCTCCAGTTAAGGTGTAACCCGTCCCTTTTGTACAGGTCACCCCTACCCCAGAAGAGATCCCAGTGGTCTATAAATCTAAATCCTTGCTCCCTGCTCCAGCCCCCTCAGCCACACATTCAGATCCCCTATCTCCCTGTTGCAGTCCTCACATGCACGTGGTACTGGAAGCAATCCAGAGATAACCACCCTAGAAGTCCGGCACTTCAGTCTTCTTCCTAACTCTCTGAACTCACGTTGCAGAACCTCCTTCCTCTTCTTCCCGATGTTGTTTGTGCCCACGTGCACAACAGCTGCCGCCTGTTCACCTTCCCTCTCGAGGATGTTCTGAATTCGGTTCGTGACATCTTGAACGTGGAGGCAACAGACCATCCTCGCATCTCGTCTGCCGCCACAGAATCTCCAGTCCGTTCCTCGGACAATGCAGTCACCCACCACTAGGGCTCTGCCCGACGTCGGTCTCGCCGGTCGAGTCCCATCTCTAGGATTGGAGCCATCGACGTGTCCGCCGCTCGGACTGGAAGCGTTGTCTCCCCCGTCAGTTCCCAAGCGGGTGTACCTGTTTTCATTAGGCACAGCCACCTGGGTCTCCTGCACTCCATGGTTACTACCCTTTCTCTCAGTCACTCACCTTTTTTTTCCCATATCCTCGGCGTGACACAAACAAAAAGATCAAAGAGAACAAGTTGACCTACTACTTTAGGCTGTGCACGTCATAAGCAAGAAGAAGACTTTAATGTAGAATAGCCGGCCTCAGCAAAGCAACTCAAACCACAATTCTTTAACCTGGGATGGGGTCCAAAAAGTAATTTTCAGACGTCTGCAAAATTTGGGATCATACTAGGGTGCTCCGGTTTTCTCTCACATCCCAAAGATGTACAGGTTTGTAGGTTATTTGGCCTGTTATTTTCTTTTAGTCTGTCGGGAGTAGATGCGAATATGAGATAACATAGAACAAGGGTGAATGGTCGGCATGGACTCGTTTGGCCAAAGGGCCTGTTCCATGTTGTACCATCTCTAAACTAAACTAAACTAAAGACCCTCACCCACTATCACCATAGCAACCTCCTCTCTCTCTCCCACCAACACCACCACCACTTGAGGTGGAATTTATTTAATACATCCAGGAGGAGTTAATAAAACACTACCTGGGAGAAAACTGTAGTTAACCTTACTTTAGGGAATGTGGACAGCGAAGTTGTGGAAGAGTCTGTGTAGATGCAGCTAGTAGAACCACTGCCTCACAGAGCCAAAGACCCAAGTTTGATCCTGACCACGGGTGCTGTCTGTACAGAGTTTGCACGTTCTCCCTGTGACCGCGTGGATTTCCTCCCACATCCCGAAGACGTGCAGGATTGTTTGTTAATTGTCCCGTAAATTCCCCCTGGTGTGTAGGGAGTGGATGAAAGAGTGGGATTATGCAGAATTAGTGTGGACGGGTGACTGATGTTCGGCATGGTCTCGGTGGGCCGAAGGACCCATTTCCATGCTGTATTTCTAAACGCAAAACTAAACCAAAATGTGGCGGATATTTGAAAGGGGTATGGTAGGAATTCAGAGCCAGCAGATAGATCCCTTTAAGAAGCAAGTTCAAGTCCAAGTTCAAGTGAGTTTATTGTCATGTGTCCCTGTATAGGACAGTGAAATTCTTGCTTTGCTTAAACACACAGAAAATAGTAGGCATTTACTACAAAACAGATAAATGTGTCCATATACCATGATATAAATATATACACACATGAATAAATAAACTGGTAGTGCAAATAACAGAAAGTGGTTGCTAATAATCAGAGTTTTGTCCGAGCCAGGTTTAATAGCCTGATGGCTGAGGGGAAGTAGCTATTCCTGAACCTGGTTGTTGCAGTCTTCAGACTCCTGTACCTTCTACCTGAAGGTAACAGGGAGATGAGTGTGTGGCCAGGATGGTGTGGGTCTTTGATGATACTGCCAAGTCCTCGCCGACCAGCGATCCTCGCACACTAGCACTATCCTAAACACACTGGGAACGCTTCACAATGATAAGCAAAGATGGTAATTCAATTCAATTCAATTTATTGTCATTTGGACCCCTTGAGGTCCAAACGAAATGTCGTTTCTGCAGCCATACATTACAAACAAATAGACCCAAGACACAACATAATTTACATAAACATCCATCACATTGCTGTGATGGAAGGCCAAAAAAACGTGTCTCTCCACTGCACTCCCCCCCCCCCGATGTCAGAGTCAAAGTCAAAGCCCCCGGCGGGCGATTGTCCCGCGGCCATTAAAGCCACGCCGGGTGATGCAAGGTCGCGCAACGGGTCTTGGTGTTAGAGCCCCCGGCGTGCGCTCGCAGTCCCGCGGCCATTCCAAGCCGCGCGGGGCGGTGCTGTAAGGCCCCGCTCCAGGAGCTCTTCAACCCCGCAACTCGGGCGGGAGAAGTCGCCGTCGCGGAAGCCCCAAAAAAGCGGTCTCCCTCCAGGGACCCGCGGGCTCCCGGTGTCACTGTCCGCCAAACCCGCAGTTGCAGCCACCGAATCTCCGGAGGTCGGGCCGAAGCAGCGTCCACCACAGCTCCACCCACTCTGGACTCGGCCAGCTCCGCGACGGTGAGGTGAGTAGTCGGCACCAGAGTCCCCGGTCTTCCTGTTGGAGGCCGCTCCTCGTTGCAGCCCCAACGACAACGGAGACCCGACAAAGAAAAGGTCGGGTCTCCCGTGCAGGGAGAGATTTAAAAGTTACCCCCTCCCCCCCACACCACCCCACCCCCACCCCCCCACACACATACCCCAACAAAAAATAACAAAAACTACATAAAAACATAGACATAAAATAATAAAAACGCAGACGGACTGCAGAGGCCGCTGCTGACGAAAGTCGCGCCGCCGACCCTTCTTTAGATTAGGGAATGTCTAAAGAAAATTGAGATTTTAATGAATAAAAAGAAGGAAGTGTATGTTATGTCTGGGAAATTGTTATCATGAGTTTATGGATGATATAGTGGAGATCTTAAGAAAGCAGTTAGGTTGGCAAAAAGGGAGATGAAATGGGTCTATGGCCAACACAGAAATAAAGATAATTTTTAAACTTCTTATAATTCTGTTTGAAGCAACAAGGTAGTGAAGGCAATAATAGATCCCCCCATGAACCGAAAGGGAAGTCTTTGTGTGAAACCATTAGGCCATAAGGCATAGGAGCAGAATTAGGCCATTCGGCCCATCAAGTCTGCTCCGTCATTCGATCATGGCTGATCTATCTTTCCCTCTCGACACCATTCTCCTGCCTTCTCCTCATAACCTTTAGCACTCTTACAAATCAATAACCCATCAATCTCCACTTTAAAAATACCCAATGACGTCCAGTAACGTCTGATTAAAGATTGTTTGAAGATAAGGTAGATAGGAGGTCAGGAGAATTCTCTAGTTGGTGAGAGTACGGTTCTGTGGCCTGATAACAGCTGGGAAGAAACTGTCCCTGAATCTGGAGGTATGTATTTCCAAACTTCTGTGCCAGATGGGAGGGGAGAAGAGGGAGTGATCGGGGTGGGTCAGGTCCTTGATTATGCTGGTGGCCTTGCCGAGGCAGCATGGTGCAGATGGCAATGGAGGTTTGGTTGACTTGGAAGGCAGAGTAGGCTTGAAAGGCCAATTGACCCACTCATTGTACTATTTCTCAGGTTATGTTTAGTTTAGTTTAGTTTTGAGATACAGCGCGGAAACAGGCCATTCTGCCCACCAAGTCCTCGCCGACCAGCGATCCTCGCACACTAGCACTATCCTAAACACACTGGGAACGCTTCACAATTTTTTTTATCGAAGCCAATTAACCTACAAAACTGTATGTCTTTGGAGTGTGGGAGGAAACCGGAGCACCCGGAGAAAACCCACGTAGGTCACAGGGAGAACGTACAAAGTCCATACAGAAAGCACCCGTAGTTAGGATCGAACCCGGGTTTCTAGCGCTGTAAGGCTGCAACTCTACCGCTGCGCCACTGTGATAATGTTCTTTGTAGAGCCTCTGAATGCTGTAATATATTATGGAAGAGAAACCTTGTCAGTGAGTTGCCTTCAAATGGCAGGTGAAGCTGGGGATAGAGACAGCGACTCCTGTCTGTGCCTCTTCTTCCCCTGGACTTGCCTTCCCAACATCCCAACAGGAGCATTCACCTGATGGAACGCAGTGGCTTCGTTTAGTTTAGTTTATTGTGCACCGCGGTACCGTGGAAAGCTTTTGTTGCGTGCTAACCAGTCTGCAGAAAGACAATACATGATTATAATCGATCCATTTACAGTGTATAGATACATGATAAGAGAATAACATTCAGTGCAAGGTAAAGCCGGCAAAGTCTGATCTAGGATAGTCCGAGGGTTATTAAAGAGGTACAAAGTAGTTCAGCACTGCTCTCTAGTTGTGGTAGGATGATTCAGTTGCCTGATAACAGCTGGGAAGAAACTGTACCTGAATCTGGAGGTGTGCGTTTTCACACTTCTGTACCAGGGTGCGACTCATCCTTGATTATTTTTCACTTTCCAATGAACCCATGGATGATATTTTACCTTCAACTACTAACTGATAACTGCAAGATCTCTCCTCACATCAACGCTAGGTAGACAGTTTTATTGTCACGCGTACCAAGGTACAGTGAAAAGTTTTTGTTGCGTGCTAACCAGTCAGCAGAAAGACAATACATGATTACAATCGAGCCATTCACAGTGCACAGATACATGATAAGGGAATAACGTTTAGTGCAGGATAAAGCCAGTAATGTCTGATCAAAGATAGTCTAAGGGTCTCCAAATAGAGTAGATAGTGGTTCAGGACCACTCTTGTTGTGCTAGGATGGTTCAGTTGTCTGATAACAGCGATTTGAATAGATGGACCACCACCACCTTCTCCAGGTCAATTAGAGACCGTCAGTAGATGTTGGCCAAACCATGGGAAATGGGAAAGAGAGGACATACTTTGAGAATATGTCGAGGTATATAATATTATGAGAGGAAGGAGGTAGGATAGGCAGTCAGAATTGTTTTCCCAGGATGGAAATAGACATTGGACAATAGACAATAGACAATAGGTGCAGGAGCAGGCCATTCGGCCCTTCGAGCCAGCACTGCTATTCAATATGATCATGGCTGATCATCCCCAATCAGTACCCCGTTCCTGCCTTCTCCCCATATCCCCTGACTCCGCTATTTTCAAGAGCCCTATCTAGCTCTCTCTTGAAAGCATCCAGAGAACCTGCCTCCACCTGCGGCAGAGAATTTCACAGACTCACCACTCTCTGACAAAAAGTGTTTCCTCGTCTACGTTCTAAATGGCTTACTCCTTATTCTTAAACTGTGGCCCCTGGTTCTGGACTCCCCCAAATTTGGGAACATGTTTCCTGCCTCTAGCGTGTCCAAACCCTTAATAATCTCATATGTTTCAATAAGATATCCTCTCATCCTTCTAAACTCCAGAGTGTACAAGCCCAGCTGCTGCATTCTCTCAGCATATGACAGTCCCGCCATCCCGGGAATTAACCTTGTAAACCTACGTTGCACTCCCTCAATAGCAAGAATGTCCTTCCTCAAATTAGGGGACCAAAACTGCAAACAATACTCCAGGTGTGGTCTCACTAGGGCTCAGTGCAACTGCAGAAAGACCTCTTTGCTCCTATGTTCGATTCCTCTTGTTATAAAGTCCAACATGCCATTCGCTTTCTTCACTGCCTGCTGTACCTCGACCCGAAACGTCACCCATTCCTTCTCTCCAGACATGCTGCCTGTCCCGCTGAGTTACTCCAGCATTCAGTGTCTGTTTAAAGTATAAAGGAGATGTGCGGGACCTTTTTACACAAAGGGTGGTGAATGCCTGAAACATGCTGCCGGAGGTGGTGGTTGAAGCAGAAACGATAGTGGCATTTAAAAGACTTTTGAATAGGCACATGGATATACAGGGAGTGGAGGGATATGGTTAATGCGCAGGTTGATAAATGATGGTAGACACGAAAAGCTGGAGTAACTCAGTGGGTCAGGCAGCATCTGCGGAGAAAAGGAATAGGTGACGTTTCGGGTTGAGACACTTCTTCAGACCCGAAACATTCCCTATTCCTTTACTCCGGAGATGCTGCCAGACCCACTGAGTTACTCCAGCTTTTTGTGTCTGTCTGCGCTTTAAACCAGCACCTGCAGTTCCTTGATAGACACAAAACGCTGGAGTAACTTAACGGAACAAACAACATCTCTGGATAGAAGGAATGAGTGACATTTCCAGTCGAGACCCTTCCTCAGACTGAGAGTCGGGAGAGGGAGATGCAGAGATAAGGATGTGTAAGGTGTGAAAATGATACTTCAAAGGGGATGAAAATGGAGAATAGATCATTGTTAGCTAGGAGAAGGTAACAACAAAGCAAATAGAGATAAAATATAATCGGGGACAGTCAGACCGGTCGGAGAATTGGGAAGGGGGGATGGAGGGAGAGGGGAACCAAGGGTTACTTGAAGTTAGAGAAGTGATTTTTTTATTTTTTATTATTAAAGCTTTATTTCAGACACAGGTCCATATAACACATCAAACAGTACAAAGAATTACAAAGATACATTAAAAAATTGCATATTAGCCTAAAATATATATAAGCTATTGCACCAATGCCGTCTTAGCCTAGAAGTGAATCTATAGCAGCTTTTCAGAGGGCTGACTAGGGCTTCAATTATGTGGTTCTCTGACTTGTCCAGGCGACACATAAAACTAAACATCAGCTGTCTTAAGAGTGCCTCACAGGTTGGCTCTCTAGTAGACACAAACAATTGACTGGCACTATGCCATCTAGGGACACGAAGTAGCAACCTCATTGCATCATTGTATGCAACCTTAAGCCTCTGCATACTCTTTTTCTTATAATTAGACCACAATTGAGCAGTATATTTCCTGGTGGCGGCGCGACTCGTTGCAGCGGCTCCTACAGCCTGTCTGTCTTTTTTTATTTTTTGTCTAGTTAAATGTAGTGTTTGGTGTTTTTTAAATACTGGTTTTTAAATGTGTATATGTGGGGGGCGGGGGGGGGGAGGGGGAAACTGTTTTAAAATCTCTTCCCTGTCCTGGAGACCCGACCTTTTCCCTGTCGGGTCTCCGTTGTCGTTGGGGCCTAGCACCGTGGAGCGGCCTCCAACCTGAACGACCCGGGGGCTCGGGAGACTGCGGAGCTGCGGACTACTCACCATCGTGGGGCTGGCCGGCCTCGGAACGTGGGGAGCGGTGGTGACTCGCTGCTGCGACTCGACTCCTGGGGCTCGGTGGCTCCAGCAACGCAGCCGCAGGTCCGGTGGACATCGGGACATCGGGAGCTCGCGGGTCCGGGGGGAGAGAGAGACCGCTTCCCGGAGCTCCCGCAACGCGACTTCTCCAGCCCGTGTCGTGGGGTTGGAACGACCCGGAGCGGGGAAGTACATCACCCGGCACGGCTTCATGGCCGTGGGACATTACAGCGCCCGCCGGGGGCTCCAACTTCGAGACTTCTAGACCGGGAGCGGGGCCGTAAATCGCCCGGCATGGCCTAAAATGGCCGTGGGACTTATCATCGCCCGCCTGGGGCTTGGACATCGGGAGAGACATGGAGAGCAGGGGAGAGAAACGACTTTTGCCTTCCATGATGGATGTTTGTGTGAACTTAATTGTGTGTATGTCTGTAGGACATTGTTTTTGTTTGTATGGCTGTGGAAACAAAATTTCGTTTGAGTCTCACTGGGGCTCAAATGACAATAAAATTTGTATTGTGTATTGTATTGTATAACGGTGTGATGTAGGTTCTGAACAGGGAACACTTCACAGAATCAGAGCACATATAAAACTTCCTTATAAGCATGTTGGCTTGAAGATAAATTTTACAGCGCTGTCGGTAGAGGTCTTTGTCATCCTTCCAGTCATCAGATATGACATGACCTAAGTATTTAATTTCCTCACACACAGCAAGAGGACTGTCTGACAAATAAAAGGTCAGAAAAGTTGATTTCCTGTCCTCAGCGCTTCTAATTACCATTATGCGGCTTTTCTTAGCGTTATACTTAATGTCATAATCAAGGCCATACTGAGAGCACACCTTCAGCATCTGCTGCAGCCCAGCACTATATGGACAGAGCAGTGAATATTCATACCAGTCTGAAGAAGGGTCTCAACCCAAAACGTCACCCATTCCTTCTCTCTAGAGATGCTGCCTACCCCGCTGACTTACTCCAGCTTTTTGTGTCTATCTTTTGAATATTCATACAGCTGGGGTGTAAGCTGCCAAAGCAAAATATGAGGTGCTGTTCCTTCAATTTGCATAGGGCCTCACTGTGACAGTGGAGGAGGCCCAGGGCAGAAATGTCAGTGTGGAAATGGGAGGGGGAGTTAAAGTGTTGAGGAACCGGGTGATCAGGCAGGTTTAGGCGTACTGAACAGTTCCTTCTTGTATATTTTGACAAGGGATGGTCTGGGCACCATGTTCGGCACAGACATTGCGGGCCGAAGGGCCTGTTCTTGCGCCATACCGCTCTATGTTCTATACTTATCATAAAACACCTTTCCCGAATTACCTCTATTCAACCAGCAAATTATAAGAAAGTAACAGAGTGCTACCCGAGGGAGTTGATAATTATCTCTCTTTACTGCCTTTAGCACCGTGTAAATGACATTTCAGTAGAACATGCTCCCTCTTTAGAACACACTTTTGCAAAGATTAATATGCAATAAAATCCAGAAAAGCACAGCTGCGAATCTGCCGCTTCATAATCTGAACAGCAGGTCCAAATTTCCCTCGGATTTATCATTTAAAAAAATGGTCTGCTTGGTACAAAAGTCCTGCAGACGTTTTGCGTTTAGTTGCTAACTTAATTGCTCGCACTAAGTCTTAAGTCGATCACGCTGATAAATGGTCAAATGAATCTGTTTGTTCTGGAGGAGCCCAGTTCATAGCAAGGGAGGGACCATGTGCCAGTTGTCACGGCGACAACAATAAAATCCAAAATGGTGCCCAAACCAGGCGACTATTTGCGTGCTAGCCACAGAAGCAGATCTACAATTACACATTACAATCGCTCTACACCCTTAAACCTCTATTCCTACATCAACCTCAAAAGGTCATAAGATCATAGGTGATAGGAGTAGAATTAGGCCATTCAGCCCATCAAGTCTACTCCACTATTCAATCATGGCTGATCTATCTCCCTCCTAACCCCATTCTCCTGCTTTCTCCCCATAACTTCTGGCACCCGTACTAATCAAGAATCTATCTGTCTCTGCCTTAAATATATCCACTGACTTGGCCTCCACAGCCTTCTGTGGCAAAGAATTTCACAGATTCACCATTCGCTGACTAAAGAAATTCCTCCTCATCGCATCTGGTCCAGAACCAGGGGTCACAGTTTAAGAATAAGGGGTAGGCCATTTAGGATTGAGATGAGGAAAAACGTATTCACCCAGAGAGTTGTGTATCTGTGGAATTCTCTGCCACAGAAGGCAGTGGAGGCCAATTCACTGGATGTTTTCAAGAGAGAGTTAGATATAGCTCTTAAGGCTAACTGAATTAAAGGACATGGGGAGAAATCAGGAACGGGGTACGGATTTTGGATGATCAGCCATTCTGAAGCTATGACTTCCATCCTTTAATTCTGAAGCTATGACCTCTAGTCTTATACTCTCTCACATTTCTTACTTTAATTATGTTCTACCTCATTAATGACCCTCGGACTATCCTTGATTGGACTCTGCTGGCTTTACCTAGCACTTAACGTTATTCCCTTATCATGTATCTGTACACTGTAAATGGCTCGATTGTAATCATGTTTTGTCTTTCTGTAGACCAGTTAGCATGCAACAAAAGTTTTCACTGTACCTCGATACACATGACAATAAACTAAACTGAAACTGAACTTGAAAATGGCGCTTAAAACTGGCAACTCTGCATACTGTCTCAGTGGATAGAGTGGATGTGGAGAGGATGATTCCACTAGTGGGAGAGTCTAGGACCAGAGGTCATAGCCTCAGAACAAAAAGACGGACCTTTAGCAAGGAGATGAGAAGGAATTTCTTTAGTCAGAGGGTGGTGAATCTGTGGAATTCATTCTCACAGAAGGCTGTGGAGGTCAAGTCAATGGATATTTTTATGGCAGAAAATGACAGATTCTTGATTAGCGCGGGTGTCAGGGGTTATGGGGCAAAGGTAGGGGAATGGGGTTGAGAGGGAAAGATAGATCAGCTATGTTTGAATGGCGGAGGCGACTTGATGGGCCAAATGGCCTAAATCTGCTCCTAAAACTTATGAACAAGTAGTACTGCTATGCACTTGTACTATGTCCAAGATGCTTTTCTAAGAGGTATCTTAGTGCTTGTGTACAATGATACTTGAACTGATCTGTATGCAGAAATGAATTTCACTGTACCTTGGTACAGGTGACAATATAGTACCATTGAACCATTAAAACAACTTCAGAAACACGACTGGGATGATCCCAAGTGTTCATCGAACCCGTTCCACTGTCTAATGAAACTTTGGTGATTTATCCAACAAATTTGGTCTTTTTTTATTTTAAAGTTGGAGCAAGCAGGGAGGTGCATCGTGGCACGTTGTTCTCTGCAATGAAAGAGTCATAGAGTGTGGAAACAGGCCCTTCGGCCCAACTTGCCCACGCCGGCCAACATGTCCCATCTACACTAATAATAATAATAATACATTTTATTTATGGGCGCCTTTCAAGAGTCTCAAGGACACCTTACAAAAATTTAGCAGGTAGAGGAAAAACATGTAAGGGGAATGAAATAAATAGTAGAGACATGACTAGTACACAAAGTAAAGACAGAATTCAATTCAAAACACAATATGAGGCAATTAATGCACAGATGAAAAGGGAGGGGGACGTGGGGCTAAGGATAGGCAGAGGTGAAGAGATGGGTCTTGAGGCGGGACTGGAAGATGGTGAGGGACACGGAATTGCGGATCAGTTGGGGGAGGGAGTTCCAGAGCCTGGGAGCTGCCCTGGAGAAGGCTCTGTCCCCAAAACTGCGGAGGTTGGACTTGTGGATGGAGAGGAGACCGGCTGATGTGGATCTGAGGGACCGTGAGGGTTGGTAGGGGGATAGGAGGTCAGTGAGATATGGGGGGGCCAGATGGTGGAGGGCTTTGTAGGTGAGGATCAGGATTTTGTAGGTGATCCGGTGGGAGATGGGAAGCCAGTGAAGTTGTTTGAGGACTGGAGTGATGTGATGCCAGGATTTGGTATGGGTGATGAATCGGCCGGCTGCATTCTGGACCAGTTGGAGTCGGTTGATGTAGGTGGAGCTGATGCCAAGGAGAAGTGAGTTGCAATAGTCCAGTCGGGAGGACTACACTAGTCCCACCTGCCTGCGTTTGGCCCATATCCCTCAAAAACCTGTCCCATCTGTTAGCTGTCTAACTGCTTCTTAAAAGTTGCAATAGTCCCAGCCTCAACTACCTCCTTCAGCAACTCACCCACCACCCTTTGTGTAAAAATGTTACTCCTCGGGTTCCTATTAAATCATTCCCCCCTCACAAACTAGGTCCTCTGGTTCTCGATTACCCTACTCTGGGCAAAAGTCTCTGTGTGTTTACCCGATCTATTCCTTTCATGACTTTGTACACCTCTATAAGATCACCACTCGCCCTCCTGCCCTCCAAGGAATAGAGTCCTAGCCCGAATAACCTCACCATATAGTTCATCTCCTCAAGTCCTGGCAACATCCTCGTAAATCTCTGCATTCTTTCTAGCTTATTGACATCCTTCCTGTAGCTTACTTACTTACTTACTTTCTGCCTATTAAGCCTCCTGACATGTAGGGCAGCAACAAAGGTCCTCCACTCCTGTCTGTTCTGGGCTAGCTTCTGGACACTACCCCAGGTCAGGTCCATTGTTTCCATTTCCTCCTCTACAGTTCGACGCCAGGTGGTTTTGGGTCTCCCTCTTTTCCTATTCCCTTCCGGTGTCCAGTGCAGGGCTATTCTTGGGATGCTGTCACCATTGATATTCATCCAAGCATCTGTCGAATAGCCCTGGAAGTCCATCACGCCCAGTAGTGTTGATTCCTTCAGTTGCTGTTTCCGTTACATATTTGTTTTACGAGACAGGGTCGTTGGCCCTGTGCTCAACCTCCAACCTGGAGGACCAGTGGATCGCTCTTCCTCTCGCCTCTACCCTTCGACCTGTCCAGCACGGGAGACCCTAACAGGAGACGAATCTCCCGCTGGCATAGCTCTGGGGGTCACTGAGACACACAAGCTCCCCGACCACGACAAGGTTGCAATCCAACGGGGAGCTTCCTGTAGCAGGGTGACCAAAATTGAACACAATAATGGAAATGTGGTATCAGCATAGACTGTACAACTGTAACAGAGCCCCTCAACGTGTGTACTCAGTACCCTGACTGATGAGGGCTATTGTACTGAAGTCCTTCTTGTCCACCCTATCTACCTGTGGCACCACCTGCTGTCTGCTCCACAACACACCCCCAGGGCCTGACCAATCACTGCGAAGGTCCTGGCCTGGTTTGACTTCCCTCAATGAAGCACCTGGCACGTATCTGCATTAAACTCCACTTGCTGTTCCTCAGCAACCCCTACCCCTGGTATCGTCTGGTTATGACAAAGACATTTTACATAAATACTGTGGAAGTCTCCAAATTAATTGAGCCAAACACGAGAAGATAGACACAAAAATGCTGCAGTATCTCAGCGGGTGAGGCAGCATCAAAGGAGAAAAGGAGCATGTGGCATTAAGGGTTCTCCAGTTTCCTCACACACTCCAACGACATTGTAGGCTAATTGGCTTGGTAAAAATTGGAAATTGGCCCGAGAGTGTGTAGGATTATGTTAGTGTGCGGGGATCACTGGTCGGCATTGACACGGTGGGCTGAAGGGCCTGTTTCTGTGTTGTATCTCAGAACTCGACTAAACAAAACGAAAGCCGTATATTACATTTGGTTACAGCGGACAATTGACAATAACGGACACCATTCCCCCCCCGCTAAACCCCGTATTAATGAATGTTTACTGTGGTTCACATTGCAAAAATATTCATCATGAAATAAGGAATGATACAGCTCTGGAGGAGGCCTTTACAACTAACACTCATCTGTTGGCCATTTGTCCCAGCCCCAATGTTGGATATTTCTTGTTCATAAGTAATAGGAGCAGAATTTGGCCATTCGGCCCATCGAGTCTACTCCGCCATTCCATCATCGCTGATCTATTCAGTATTCAGTATTTACTTTAATGTCATTTTAACTGAGTACTTACATACACAGATGAATCAAAAAAATTGTTTCTCAATCTCAACCATCAGTGCGGTTAATAAAAACAGAATAAATACATACAGCTTTAAAAATTAAAATTACCATATCTAAAAATATGCCTTTAAATTGAAATAAAAACACATTCAGACCGAACAGTGGCTTTGCTTTGACAGGTGCCTAGCTGTCAAAGTATGGGCGAGGTTAGATGTGTTGGTGTATGATATATGGGGAGGGGACACAGTCCGTTAATCTATCTCTCCCTCTCAACCCCATTCTCCTGCCTTCTCCCCATAACCCCTGAAACCCTTTTTAATCTTAGTTTACACTTCAAATTCCCATTTGAAAGCGAAGGTAGACAAAAAAACGCTGGAGTTACTCAGCGGGTCAGGCAGCATCTCTGGAGAAAAAGAATAGGTGACGTTTTGAGTTGAGTGTGTCTGTCTGAAGAAGGGTCTCCAACCTGAAAGGTCACCTATTCCTTCTCTCCAGAGATGCTGCCTGTCCCGCTGAGTTACTCCAGCATTTTGTGCCTATCTATGGCGTAAACCAGCATCAGCAGTTCCTTCCTACACATTGAGCAAAACACAAACTCAACGGGTCAGACAGCATCTGTGGAGGGAATGGACAGATGACGCTTCGGATTGGGACCCTTCTTCAGATTGATTTCTTGTGCCTCCAAACTAATCCCTGTTTGTCCTCTCCGCAGTACAGTAAACCCTCATTTTTATAGACCTCTTCATAACAGGTTTCGATTTGTATCTCTCTTCGGTGTAAACCAGCATCTGCAGTTCCTTCCTACCCATATGAAAGCTATCGCAGAATATGCTTCCACAGCCCTTTCACACTGCGCCATCCAGCTTGGCTAAAAATATTTATTCTCTCACCTCTTGTTCTCATTCCAATTACCTTAAAAGCTGGAGCCCCTTGGACCGGGATATGTCTGCCATGTTGTGTCAGATTAATGCCCTACACGCTGTATGATGAATCATCTCCGCTTGCGGTAAATGTAGGATAATCTCTACAAATATCCACAGACAGGAGGGTGAGACTGTGAGCAGCGGATCTGCCTGGTCTCCTGCTGAGAATCATCACTGGCCTCATTAAGATGTAGGCTAATGGAGTTCATTTGTGCCACTCAACTCAATTGAATGTACCACGAGCTACAGTGCCCTCCATAATGTTTGGGACAAAGACCCATCATTTATTTATTTGCCTCTGTACTCCACAATTTGAGATTTGTAATTTAAAAAATCACATGTGCTTAAAGTGCACATTGTCAGACTTTAATAAAGGCCATTTTTATACATTTTGGTTTCACCATGTTGGAATTACAGCAGTGTTTATTCATAGTCCCCACCATTGCAGGGCACCATAATAGAATAGAATGCCTTTTATTGTCATTCAAACAGCTTGGTTTGAACTAAATTGCATTTTCTACAGTCTTACATTACAAAAAAAAAACCAAGACCCACACTTAACACAGTTTACATAAACATCCAACTACTCACTGTGATGGAAGCCAAAGTCTTATCTCTTCCCTTTGTTCTTCTCCCGCGGTCCAGCAGGCCAACTGCAGCGTCGAGGCGAACAGGGGCTCCCGATGTTAAAGCTCCCGGTGGGTGATGGTAAGTCCCGTTGCTGTTTAAGCCACGCCGGGCGATGTTAGGCCCCGCTCCGAGTCCTTTAAACCCCGCGATTCCAGCAGGAGGTTGCCGTTGCGGGAGCTCCGAAAAGTGGTCTCCCACCAGGGACCTGCGAGCTCCCGATGTTACCGTCCACCGGGCCTGTGGCCAGAGCCTCTGAAGCTCCGAAGTCGGGTCGCAGCCGCGCGCCACCACAGCTCTTCCCGCTCCGAAGTCGGCCTGCCCCGCGATGTCAGTTCCGCAGGCTCTGCGACTGGAGCCCTCAGGTTAGTCCCGGCCGGAGGCTGCCGCCGGCTCCACGATGTTAGGCCCAACGACATCCGAGACCCGACAGGGAAAAAGTCGGGTCCCCGTACAGGGAAGAGATTAACGGTTTCCCCCAACCCCCCACATATACACTGCTAAAAAAAAATAATAAAAACTAGTCAAGACATACATTTAACGAGACTAAAATAAAAAATACAAATGGACTGTAGTCGAGTCGGGACACATGGCTTCACAGGTGTTTGAAATTGTTCAGGTGTTTGTAATTGCCTCCTTAATTCAGGTATAAGAGAGCTCTCAGCACCTAGTCCTTCCTCCAGTCCTTCCATCACCTTTGGAAACTTTTATTGCTGTTTATCAACATGAGGATCAAAGTTGTGCCAATGAAAGTCAAAGAGACTGAGAAACAAGAATAAAACTGTTAGAGACATCAGCCAAACCTTCAGCTTACCAAAATCAACTATTTGGAATGTCATTAAGAAGAAAGAGAGCACTGGTGAGCTTACTAATCGCAAAGGGACCGGCAGGCCAAGGAAGGTCTCCACAGCTGATGACAGAAGAATTCTCTCTATAATAAAGAGAAATCCCCAAACACCTGTGCGACAGATCAGAAACAATATTCAGGAGTCAAGTGTGGATTTGTCAATGACCACTGTCCCCAGAAGACTTCATGAACAGAAATACAGAGGCTACTCTGCAAGATGCAAACTGCTGGTTAGCCATAAAAATTGGATGGCCAGGTTAGTTTGCCAATAAGTACTTAAAAGAGTAACCACAGTTCTGGAAAACGGTCTTGTGGACAGATGAGATGATGATTAGCATATCATAGTGATGGCAAGAGCAACGTCTAGAGGAGAGAAGGAACTGCCCAAGATCCAAAGCATACCACGTCATCTGTGAAACACTTATAGGGGTGTTATGGCCTGGGCATGCATGGCTTATCACTTATCTTCATTGATGATACAATTGCTGATGGTAGTCGCATAATGAATATTGAAATGTATAGACACATCCTATCTGCTCAAGTTCAATCAAATGCCTCAAAACTCATTGGCCGACGGTTCATTCTACAGCAAGACAATGATCCCGAACATACTGCTAAAGCAACAAAGGAGACTATCAAAGCCAAAAAATGGTCAATTCTTGAATGGCCAAGTCAATCACCTGATCTGAACCCAAATGAGCATGCCTTTCATATGCTGAAAAGAAAACTGGAGTAGCCACCAAAACAAGCATAAGCTAAAGATGGCTGCAATACAGGCCTGGCAGAGCATCGCCAGAGAAGACACCCAGCAACTGGTGATGTCCATGAATCGCAGACTTCAAGCAGTCATTGCATGCAAAGGATATGCAACAAAATACTAAACATGACTACTTCCATTTACATTGCTGTGTCCCAAACATTATGGTGCTCTGAAATGTGGGTACTATGTATAAACACTGCTGTAATTTCAACATGGTGAAACTAAAATGGATGAAAATAGCCTTTATTAAAATCTGACAATATGCACTTTAGCCACATGTGATTTTTTTTCTATAACAAATCTCAAATTGTAGAGTAAAGAGGCAAATAAATGAATGGTGGGTCTTTGTCCCAAACATTATGGAGGGCATTGAACTATAGCTTTTGTTTCTATCTTTGGTTTAAACCAGCATCTGCAGTTCCTTCAGGCACATTTCGTCTGCTCCACTGCAAATTCTACTCAAGGCGTGTCTACTTTGAAGAAGTTCTCCTCCTCTCTCCGACAAGGAGAGTCTGCACCATCCTCACTCGCTGCTCCCCCTCTGTGATTCCTCCTGCTCTCTCACTCTACGACCACGTGTCAACCCAGACTCACTATCACAGCCACGTGTGTTCTCTCGAAGCTTGCCTGCGCCTCCATCTAACCTGTCCCGCTGAGTTACTCCAGCGTTTTGAGTCTATCTTTGAATTTACCACAGCCTAAGAAACACTAACTTCTTACAGTACAGACCAGGAACTGCAGATGGTGGTTTGAGAGAAAAAAAAAGACACAAAGTGCCTGGAGTAACTGAGTATGTCAGACAGCACGTGGAGGAAGGAAGTGCAGATGCTGGTTTAAACCAAAGACAGGCACAAAAAGCTGGAGTTACTCAGAGGGTCAGACGGCATCTCTGGAGAAAAGGAACAGGTGACGTTTCGGGTCAAGACCCTTTTTCAAACTGAGAGTCAGGGGAAAGGGAAACGAGAGATATAGATGGTGATATGACATAGAAATATAGAAAATAGGTACAGGAGGAGGCCATTCGGCCCTTCGAGCCAGCACCGCCATTCATTGCGATCATGGCTGATCGTCCCCTATCAATAACCCGTGCCTGCCTTCTCCCCATATCCCTTAACTCCACTAGCCCCTTGTGGAGTCAAGGGATATAGAGAGATATTGAACAGATGAAGGAAAGATATATGCAAACAAATTAACAACGATAAATGAAACAGGCCATTGTTAGCTGTGGACTGGTGAAAACCAAAGATCCTGTAGTGGATCTTTGGTGAAAACGAGTTATAGACGGGTCGGGTCGGGACATAGAGAGAGGGGATTCAAGGGTTACGTGATGTGAGAGAAGCATCTCTGGAGAACATGGGGAGGTGATGTTTCAGGTTCCTCAGACTGATTGTAGGGGGCTGGGGCAGAAAGCTGGAAGAGAGGAGGAGTAGTTGTACTTCCGGTGGCGCTGGTGCCAGCAGCCTCCACCTACAGCCCGGTATCTTTTTGTTTTTTTGTTTATTTAGTTATGTAAAAGTGTGTTTTTTTGTGTTTTTTTTGTGTTTTGATGTGGGGGAAGAGGGTACGGTGCGGGGGATACCGTCCTTCAGCCGCTTCCTGGTGAAGACGCGACTATTATTCGAGTCGCGTCCTCGCCCCCCCCCCCCCCCCCCCCCCCCCCCCCCCCAGCGGCCTACCTACTGGATTGGCGTGGCCGGGGATCGCCGTCTGGAGCCCGGAGTGCTGGACCTGCGGCACCAACATCATGGAGCTGCGGTTTGCGGAGCTCCCAACGCGGGCGGCGCTGATGGACAGCGCGGGGTCCTGCGACTCTGCCCGGCTCGGCCGCTGCGGACTCGGGAGCTGCGGACTCGGGAGCTGCGGACTCGGGAGCTCGGGAGCTGCGGACTCGGGAGCTGCGGACACGGGAGCTGCGGACTCGGGAGCTCGGGAGCTGCGGACTCGGGAGCTGCGGACTCGGGAGCTGCGGACTCGGGAGCTGCGGACTCGGGCTGTGGGAGGCGGCTGATCAGGAGGTCCGGGCCGCTGAGGAGGAGGATGTTCACCGTCGGGGTTCGGCGTCGGCGTTCAACCAGCCCGGCGTGAGGGCCTGAACATCGGGCCACCCGGGGCGGCGACTGCGGGTGCTAGGAAGGCCTCGACCACGGGTGAACATCTGGGAAGAACGGAGGGGAGGCTGGCTGGACTATGGTGCCTTCCTCACCTTGGTGCCACTGTGTTATGTTGTGTCGTGGACTTTCAGTGTTTGTTCTTTTTTAAAAATTCTATTTTATTTTTAATATGTTTAATTATTTATTATTATTTATTTATTTTTATTTTTATTTTTATGATACTGCCTGTAAGGGAAATTCATTTCGTTGTCTCTAACTGAGACAATGACAATAAATTTGAATACAATACAATACAATACAATAGTACAAAGTGTGATAGGTAATAGGTGTACACAGGTGAGGGGTGTGTGTTATAGGCAGATGGACAGACAAAGTCCTACAAACTGAAATGCTGCTTCACATCACTTAGAATGGCAACATATTGAACATGCGCAAAATGAAATAGAAAAAGACAGCAAGAGAAAAATATCAAAGCTTAAGAAACAGGAGCAGCACGGTGGCACGGTGGTAGAGTCACCCACTCACAGCGCAGAGACCCGGGTCCGATTCTGACTACGGGTGCTGTCTGTACGGAGTTTTTATACGTTCTTCCTGTAACCGCGTGGCTTTTCTCCGGGTGCTCCGGTTTCCTCCCACACTCCAAAGACGTGCAAATTTGTAGGTTCATTGGCTTCTATAAATTGTAAATTGTCCCTGGTGCACAAGTGTACGAGGTGATCGCTGGTCGGCGCGGACCCGGTGGAACGACGGGCCTGTTTCCGTGCTGTAGCTCTAAGGTCTAAAGTAAAGTGTTCAGCCAGTTTTCAGTGCCTGCTTGCAGAGAAAATAGTTAAAAGCCAAATGCATTGAATGTCTAAAGTCACATATAGCCTCGACTGGGTAAAGGTAACTGATCTTTCCCCCTGATGGACTTTAATTAAACAGATAGATTAACCAAACAATAAAATAGTTCCATGTTAAATCAATTTTAGTTTACAATTTTTGTTTATTGTCATGTGTACTGAGGGGCAGTGGAAAGCTTTTGTTGCGTGCTAACCATTCAGTGGAAAAACAATACATGATTACAATCGAGCCATTTGCAGTGCATAGATACATGATAAGGGAATAACGTTTTGTGAAAGGTAAAGCCGGCAAAGTCCGATCAAGGATAGTCCGAGGGTCACCAAAGAGGTAGATAGTAGTTCAGTGTTTAAGAAGGAACTGCAGATGCTGGAAAATCGAAGGTACACAAAAATGCTGGAGAAACTCAGCGGGTGCAGCAGCATCTATGGAGCGAAGGAGATGGGCAATGTTTCGGGCCGAAACCCTTCTTCAGATAGTAGTTCAGCACTGCTCTCCGGCTGTGGTAGGATGATTCAGATGCCTGATAACAGCTGGGAACAAACTGTCCCTGAATCTGGAGGTGTGTATTTTCACACTTCTATATCTTTTGCCCGATGGGAGAGGGGAGAAGAGGGAGTGGCCAGGGTGCATCCTTGATTATGCTGCTGGCCTTGCCGAGGCAGCGTGAGGTGTAAATGGAGTCAATGGAAGGGAGGTTGGTTTGTGCGATAGTCTGGGCTGCGTCTGCAATTCACTGCAATTACTTGCAGTCTTGAATAGAGCTGATCCCAAACCAAGCTGACAGCTTTTTTTAATCAAATCTATCTAATTGTTCAGCTGCCATGGTGAGATGTTCAGCTCAATGATCTGAGTGTCTGGATATTCATTTAAAAATGAACCACCATTCAAACTAACCTCTGTAAGCACATTAATGATCCCTATGCCATGTATTTTTAGCTATTCATTTGTGAAACTGTCAATAAAATTTCTTTTGAAAAATAACCATCATTTTAAGAAATGTCAATTCAACTCTATAAAATGGTACAAACTATAAATGGAAAGATTACAGGGTCTAGGATACTTGGAGCAGCTGGCTAGGGGAAATGGTGCTAAGCTATATAAAGTATTAAATGTTACAGATAAGGTAAATCCAAAAATTACTTCAAACTGAATCGGACTTACGGGAACCAGAAATTTAAATTAGCGTAGGGTGAATTTTGAGAAGATTTTCGGAAATAAACATCCTTACTCAATGGATGTCTGATATAATCTACCAAGTCGGCACGGTGGGGCAGCGGTAGTGTTGCTGCCTCACAGCGCCAGAGACCCACGTTTGATCCTAACCACAGGTGCAGTCTGTACAGAGTTTACACGTTCTCCCTGTGACCGTGTGGGTTTTCTCTGGGTGCTCCGGTTTCCTTCCAAAGACGTGCAGGATTGTAGGTTAATTTGCTCTGTAAATTATCCGTAGTATGTAGGATAGGAACACCTGGGTGGTGCTGCACGATGGCAGCCTCGCCAACAGTCTGTCTGTCTTTTCGTCCTTTTTTTGTTCTTTTTAGTGTGTTTTAAAAGTTTGTGTTAATGTTTTATGTGGGGGGTGGGGGAGGGAGTCGGGGAAAACATTTTTTCAATCTCTTACCTTGCCAGAGATGCGATTGGTTTCTGGATTGTGTCTCTGGTTGTTCTGCGGCCTAATATCATGGAGCTGGCGGCCTTGCTCGGGACAGACCATGGGAGCCATTCCCTTGCCTGGGATCGACGCTCCAATCGCCGCATGCGGGTTTCACCATTGACGTCTCGGGTAGAGACCGATGTCGGGAGCTCAAAACGACGCAGAAGTCTTTAATAGGTCGAATAAATGCTATAAAAATGATATTTTTACCACAAATCCTGTATTTATTTCAATCAATACCTATATATCTTCCAAAAAAGTTTTTCAAAAAATTGGACTCAGACATTACAAATTTTGTATGGGATTATAAATCCCACAGAATACAAAGAGCACACCTTAGTAAACCAAAAGAGATGGGTGGTCTAGCGCTCCCTAATTTTATGTACTATAATTGGGCAGTAAATATTAAAAATATGATTCACCTGCTGGACAACTCTGCCCAGCAGGTGGACTGGATTGTAATGGAGAGAGAGGACTGCTCTCCGTGTAATATAGGAGCGACTCTCCTCTCACCAATGAATCTGAATAACAAAAATTACAATAAAAATCCAATTATACATAGCACAATTAGAACTTGGAAACAAATAAAACAGAATCTAAAATTAAGAAATCTATCTCTTTTATCGCCAATAGTCAATAATCCGTCGTTTAAACCTTCTACTATAGATAAATCATTTACACAATGGGAAAGAATGGGAATCAAAACGCTCGGAGACTTGTATGAATTTGGAAAATTATTATAATTTCAACAATTACAACTGAAATATAATTTGAGAAATAATCAATATTTTAAATATCTTCAAATCCATGACTATCTGAAAAAATACATAAAAGATATCATAACATGCCTCCAGACTTACTGGACGAAGCAATGAAGACAAAGGCTGAATCAGCAAACCTAATATCATAATTATACAACACTATTTCAAATATAGAAATACCTACAACTGATGATATTAGAAGAGACTGGGAACAAGAACTAGCTATAAAAATTTCAAAAGAGAGCTGGGATAAACACTTACTATATGTGCATAAATGCTCGATCAACATACGACATACTCTAATGCAATTCAAAACATTACATAGACTATACTATTCAAAAACCAAAATAAATAAACTTTTCCCCAATGTCTCACCCATTTGTGATAAATGTCAGTCTCAAGAAGCTACCATAGCGCACTCTTATGTTTTTTGTATAAAAATCCAAAACTTCTGGAACGAAATATTTGAAATCTTCACAAAATTATTTAAAATAAAACTTGTACCAAAAGCAGAATGGATTATTTTTGGAATAACGGAAGGTAGCCCCGAACTAAACGTGTTTCAAAAGAACCTACTTAATTACGGGCTAATAATGGGAAAAAAGCTTATACTCAAATTCTGGAAAAATACTCCTATACCAACAATAAAAATGTGGATTTCAAACATGTTCGAAACATTACACCTGGAAGAGATGAGACTCCTCCTAGTAGGCAAAGCAGACCACTTCCAAAAGACGTGGTCTGCATTTATGGAACTACTACAAGCATAAGGTGCAATAGTAATTTTAAAAATAAATGGTGCCAGGATCTGGTAACGGGGGGTAAAAAACACGGCTGGTATATCCTTTTTTGCGGAGTTTTGTGTTATAATAGAGCGATTGTTTCTCTTTTTTTTTTCTTTCTTTTCTAGGGTCTATTTCCTTTCTTTACTTCCTTCTCTAACTTCTTTTCTAAGGGGCTTTCTTTTCCCAACACTTTCCTGCACCTTCACGACTCTTTTTCACTTTCCTTACTTCTTCTATTTCTATCTTAAAAATAAAAAAAAGAAAGAAAAAAAAAAAAAAAAAGAAAGAAAAAAAAAACGAAGCAGAAGGTTTCGTCCGGCAAGGGAGGGGCTAAAATCCCCCCCGATGCAGGAGCTTGATCGCTCCGACGCGGAGGGCCCGACCGCCGGCTAAGGGAGCCAAGATCAATGGAAGGTTAGAGGCCCCCGACCGAGGGGGAACAAAGAAGGGAAGAGATTTAACTTTTTTTCGCCTTCCATCACAGTTTGGCGATTTGAGACGATCGAGTAAAGTAAAATTCTTTATTTTTAACGATAATAAAGCGATTTACTCGAGCGAGTTTTAAACAGCTAAAATAACGAAACTCCTTCGAACAGGATGGAGCTTGAATGAATGCTTTACCAAAAGCCCGCGAAAACACTCCCGCGATCACGTGACCGCGCCAGCCAATAGTGAGCGTTTGTGATTCCCCAGGCCACCACTAGGTGCCACTACAACAGTGAGGAATGTGGAGGAGTCACTGTGGTGGATGTTCATGGTAAAATGGATTTTGTGTGTTCTGTTGCTTGTTATTTGTATGACTGTATGGCAAATCAAATTCCTCGTATGTTACAAAACATACTTGGCTAATAAAGAATGATTATGATGTAGATAGTGTACTGGGTGATCGCTGGTCGACGCGGACTCGATGGCCGAAGGGCCTGTTTCCGCTCTGTATCTCTAAACTTTACTTTGCTTTAGTACTTCACATGTTAAGCATAGAAACAGGCCCTTCGGCCCACCGAGTCTGCATCGACCACCCTGAACAATTTACAGAAAACAATTAATCGACAAACCCGCATGTATTTGGAGTGTGGGTGGATACCTGAGCACCCGGAGAAAACCCCTGTGGTTACAGGGAGAACGTGCAAACTCCGCACAGACATTGCCACTATTCCACTACCGCAGTGTCACTAAACTAAACCGGCTGGAAGTGAACGCTTTGCCAGGAGTGGTGATGGAGGCAGATACTACAGTGGTGTTTAAGATGCTTTTGGATAGCACTTGGAAGTGCAAGTTATAGAGGGATATAGATCATTGCAGGTAAATGAAATCAGTTTAACTTGGCCTTGTGTTTGGCCTGGACCTCTTCCATTTCCAGAATGAGGCCACACACAAACTGGCCTTCAGTTCAAAATGGCTCAGTTCAAAATGGCCTTCCCCTTATTCTTAAACTGTGACCCTCTGGAGCATCTCTGGAGAATAAGGATGGATGACGTTTCGGATCGAGATCCTTCTTCAGACACTAAGGTCAGTATGGGAGTGGGAAGGGGAGATAAAATGCTAAGCAACAGGGAGATCCAGTATGCCTTGGTGGACCGAGCGCAAGTGTTCAGCAAACACTTTATCTGGTTTACTATTTTGTCCACAAAAAACCGCAGTGCCTTGTCAGAGGGCCCAAAGGTTCGTTGGTTGGTGGGACTGAGAGGTCACCAGAGACGTCAGACGTGAGGAACAAGGGCTGGTAGGAGGGTGAATCGGGGTAATGTCTCCAGCGGCTTCAGGATCGGCTGCAGGAGGCGCCCCCGGGACACAAAGATGGCCGGGCGAGGAGAGGAGAGGAGAGGGACGTCGGTTCGTGGGAACTGATCCAGTACATCTGGACTTTGGACTTTGAATAATGGCACCAAAAATGGTGACGCCAACATGTGTGGTGTATGCAAAATGAATTTCACTGCAGAGTTGCGTGGGTGACAAATAAAGCACATTTGAAAAGGCAGAATGTGCACTGGTCCATATTCTGGGATTGCGCAGCAAGCCTGAGTGACAATGTCACTGCCGTGATGGACTCCATCAGCAAGTGCGTGGCAGACTGTGTTCACCAACCATGGTTGAACCGTGAGGTCCATTCACAGGTCAAGGACAGGTCCGCTGCGTACAAGTCAAACGACCCCGAGCGATACAAGAAGACCCGCTATGATCTCCGCAAAGCCATCAAGGATGCCAAGATACAATACGGGGACAAACTTGAATCCCAGTGTAATCACTCGGACACAAGGAGAATGTGGCACGGTCTGAATAAGATAACTGGCTGCAAAGCACAGTCAGGCAACATCACTGGTGACAGTGTGTTGAACTGAATGCTTTCTATGCTCGCCTCGAGCAGAAGGCCAACAGGGCAATGACACTTGGCCCTTCAGACTCCAGTGTGCCTCTCCCCAGGGTGACTGTAGCAGTTGGATTGGCCTTCCTGAGGGTAAACACACGACAAGCAACTGGCCCAGATAGAGTTCCTGGCCGTGTCCTTAGTAGTTACACAGATGAGTGGAACCATACTCTCCACATCCACTCTATCCAGGCCTTTCACTATTCGGTAAGTTTCAATGAGGTGTCCCCTCATCCTTCTAAACTCCAGTGTCGTCAAACGCTCGTCATATGTTAACCCACTCATTCCTGGGATCATTCGTGTAAACCTCCTCTGGACCCTCTCCAGAGCCAGCACATCCTTCCTCAGATATGGTCCCCAAAATTCTCACAGAGCTCCAAATGCGACCTGACCAGCGCCTAATAGAGCCTCAGCATTACATAGGCATAGAGTGATACAGTGTGGAAACGGGCCATTCGGCCCAACTCGCCCACACCGGCACAGCTGCACTAGTCCCACCTGCCTGCGCTTAGTCGATATCCCTCCAAACCTGTCCTATCCATGTACCTGTTTAACTGTTTCTTAAACGATGGGATAGTCCCAGCCTCAACTACCTCCTCTGGCAGCTTGTTAAATACACCTGTGTGAAAAAGTCACCCCTCGGATTCCTCTTAAATCTTTTCCCCTTCACCTTGAACCCATGTCCTCTGGTCCTCGAATCCACTACTCTGGACAAAAGACTCTGTGCGTCTACCCAATCTATTCCTCTCATGATTTTTTAAACCTCTATAAGATCTCTCCTCATCCTCCTGCGCTCCGTGGAATAGAGACCCAGCCTACTCAACCTCTCCCTATTGCTCACACCCTCTAGTCCTGGCAACATCTTCGTAAATCTTTTCTGAACCCTTTCCAGCTTGACAACATCTTTCCTTTAACATGGTGCCCAGAACTGAACACAATATTCTAAATGCAGTCTCACCAACGTCTTATACAACTGCAACATGACATCCTAACTTCTATACTCAATATCCTGACTGATGAAGGCCAATGTACCAAAAGCCTTTTTGACCGCCTTATCTCCCTGCGACTCGACCTTCAAGGAACCATGCACTTGTACTCCTGGATCCCTCTGCTCTACAACACTACCCAGAGGCCTACCATTTACTGTGTAGGTCCTACCCTTGTTCGACATCCCAAAATGCAACACCTCACACTTCTCTGTATTAAATCCATCAACCATTCCTCCGCCCACCTGGCCAATCGATCAAGATCCTGCAGCAATCGTTCACAACCATCTTCACTATCTGCAAAACCACTAACTTTTGTATCATCAGCAAACTTGCTAATCTTGTCCTGTATGTTTAATCCGAATCATTGATGTAGATGACAAACAGTAACGGGCCCATCACCAAACCCTGAGGCACACCACTAGTCACAGGCCTCCAGTCTGAGAAGCAACCTTCCACCATCACCCTCTGCTTCCTTCCATGGAGCTAATTTGCTATCCATTCAGCTATCTCTCCTTGGATCCCATCCGATCGAACCTCCCAGAGCAGCCTACCATGCGAACCTTGTCGAACAACTTACTGAAGTCCATGTACACAACATCTACAGCTCTGCTCTCAACAACCTTTTTGGTAATGTCTTCAAAAAAATCAGATTTTTGAGACACGACCTCCCATGTAAAAAGCATGCTGACTGTCCCTAACCAGCCCTTGCCCATCCAACTGCCTGTATATCCTATCCCTCAGAATACTCTCCAGTGACTTTCCAACTACAGATGTTAAGCTCACTGGCCTATAGTTCCCAGCATTTTCCCTGCAGCCCTTCTTGAAAAGAGGCACAACTGTGTTTGTGTTCTAGCCCTCTTCAAATAAATGCTGGCACCTCAAGACTGCTGTCCTGTGCTTGACAATAAACTAATCTGAAACTGAAGATGGTTTGACTTATTTACATTGACGATCGTGCCATTGAGTGACTTTGAGAATGTTCCTGGTGTAAAATGGACCTATCAGTCAACTGATAATATCTTTGGGTGTTTTGTGATAAACATGCATTCTCTGTCCTCATTCTGTGCTGGCAGATTTCCACATGGTAATCAGAGAGTGGAAAACGGTATGTAATATTTATTTGAAGTCACAGTATTTTTAGCCTAGCATAAACGTTCAGAGATCTTGTCAAAATCACAGTTGCATGCAGCGGCACGTAAGAAGATTCAAGGGCAAAAGCCTTCCTCGTTCCTTCCATTAAATATCTAAGATGTTGCCAGGACTCGAGGGTCTGAGCTACGGGCAGAGGTTGAGCAGGCTGGGACTCTATTCCTTGGAGCGCTGGAGGATGAGAGGTGATCTTACAGAGATGTATGGAATCATGGAAGGATTAGATTGGGTAAACGCACACTCTTGCCCAGAGTAAGTGAATCGAGGACCAGACATTGGATTAAGGCGAAGGGGAAAAGATATAACAACAATCTGAGGGGTAACTATTTCACACAGAGGGTGGTGGGTGTGATCATGGCTGATCATCCACAATCAGTACCCCGTTCCTGCCTTCTCCCCATATCCCCTGACTCCCCTATCAACAAGTGCCTTATCTAGCTCTCCCTTGAAAGTATCCAGAGAACTGGTCTCCACTGCCCTCTGAGGCAGTGAATTCCACAGACTCACAACTCTCTATGAGAAAAAGTGTTTCCTCATTTCCGTTCTCAATGGCTTACCCCTTATTCTTAAACTGTGGCTCCTGGCCTATACATCTTTGAAGTGTAAGAGGGGAAGGGGAGGAAGTCGGGATCGAACCTGGGTCTGCGGTACTGCAAGCACTGTAAGGCAGCAACACTACCGCTGCGCCACCGTGCCGCCCAAATTTAGGCGTCCCGGGTTTGATCCTGACTACGAATGCTCTCTGTACGGAGTTTGTACGTTCTCCCTGTGACCTGCGTGGGTTTTCCCTGAAAACTTTGGTTCCTCCCACACTTCAAAAACATACAGGTTTGTAGGTTGATTGGCTTGGTGTAAATGTATAAGTGTAAAATTGTCCCTAATGTGTTTAGAGTAAGTGTGCAGAGATCGCTGGTCGGTGCGGAGATCGCTGGTTAGAAATATAGAAACATAGAAAATAGGTGCAGGAGTAGGCCATTCGGCCCTTCGAGCCTGCACTGCCATTCAATATGATCATTGCTGATCATCCAACTCAGTATCCTGTACCTGCCTTCTGGGGGTATCAGGGGGTCCATACCCCCTGATACCTTTAGCCACAAGGGCCACATCTAACTCCCTCTTAAATATAGCCAATGAACTGGCCTCAACTACCTTCTGTGGCAGAGAATTCCACAGATTCACCACTCTCTGTGTGAAAAATGTTTTTCTCATCTCGGTCCTAAAAGATTTCCCCCTTATCATTAAACTGTGACCCCTTGTTCTGGACTTCCCCAACATCGGGAACAATCTTCCTGCATCTAGCCTGTTCAACCCCTTAAGAATTTTGTAAGTTTCTATAAGATCCCCCCTCAATCTTCTAAATTCTAGCGAGTACAAGCCGAGTCTATCCAGGTGCAGATGTGGTGGGCCGAAGGGTCTGTTTCTGCTCTGTATCTCTAAACTAAACTGTAAAGGAGTGATAGCTGACACACTGTAACCTTTACTGAGAGTTTAATATAGCACATGGCACACACGTCCCAGCACTGACTGCATCCCGCCTTCAGGCGTACCGGGACCTAGTGGGAGGAACAAAGGGAGGATACTACAGTTATACTAATATGATGGGGCGTGGTTAGTGGTGATGAGGTAGCTACATTATAGGTTGCATGCATAAACCATCTACATCCTTCCCCTTACAATTTAAACAAGTTACAGCAATGGCAGGTCGGTTATACAGAACCTGCAGAGCTAAGCAAACTCTCCGTATCGAGCCGGAGGTTTTACAATCCGACCCGAGCGAGTGCGCACCGCACCCTCACCCTCCCCACCCGAAAGAATAGGAGGAGGGACAGGAACAGAAACAGGAGGGGGAGAGAAGGTGGGTGGAGAACCCAGCTTGGAGGGGGAACGGAGAGGCACAGGTGAGCCAGGTGAAACAGAAGGGGTAGAATGAGCAGAAGTGGGAGAAAGAGAAGACCTGACAGGGGACAACAGGGCCTGGGGAGCGAACCCAGGAAGAGCAGGGGGTGGTGCCCGAGGCAAACGGACCGACCGGGGCATGCAGGGAGCAGAGGGTAAGTCAGTTGAGGAAGGCTCGACACGCGATGGAGGGGTATACGGAATCGCAGGAGGTGGTTTGGGCTCGTTGACCGCCAACAGGTGCTGGCGGTTGCGTCGGTATACAGTCCCCTCAAAATCCACCAGGTAGGACCGTGGCGCGCTGTCGAACCCGACCACGGTGGCGAGTCGGGAATAGCCGGTGGGCGTCTGCAAACGGACGACCTGTCCAGGCATCAGTGGCGATAGGGGGCGGCAGGATTTGTCGTGCGAGCGGCGCTGGATTTCGTGCTTCTGGGCAATTCGTTGCTGGACATCAGCAGGCTGCAGGACTTTGGGCATCAGGGACTGCTGGGCGATCGGCATCGGAGGGCGAATAACTCGGGACATGAGTCGTTGGGCAGGGGATCGCATTGTACTGTCCCTGGAAATATTCCGAAGGTTCAACAGACCCTGATAGAAATCACCGTTGGAGAGACGGGATTGTTCAAGCAGGTGCTTTGCACTGCGGACCGCACGTTCAGCCAGTCCATTGCTCTGCGGGTACTCCAGGCTGCTGGTGAAATGATTGAAGTTCTACTTTGCAGCAAAAGCTTGAAATTTGGCGCTAGTGAATTGGCGTCCGTTGTCTGTCTGCAGCCGGACAGGGGAACCAAACGTGGCAAAGTGACGGCGTAGCTTACTGATCACCATCTCGGAGGTGATGGCAGGGAGGAGGTCCACCTCGAACCAATTTGAGTAAGAGTCTACCAGCACAAGGTACTGCTTCCCACGCCAGTCGAAAATATCGGCAGCCAGTGAAGACCAGGGCATGTCAGGGGCAGGCTGTTGTAGATGCGGCTGTCGCTGCTGATGCGGGGCGAGAGAGTTGCAGTCCGGACAGGAATCCACCCTGGCCTTGATGTACTTTGCCATGGCCGGCCAGTAATATTGTTCCTGGGCATGCGAGATAGTGGCATCTGCCCCGGGATGCCCCATGTGGGCAGCGTCGAAGTACAAACCATGCAGCGAGGCAGGGACGACCACTTTGTGTCCCTTGACAATAATACCGTCCCAGAGGACCAACTCATCGCGGACCAAAAAATAGGGGTGGAAGCTAGCAGGCAATGAAGTCCGTTTGATAGGCCACCCGCGCTTGATGACAGCAGCAAGCTGTTGCAGGTCGGGGTCGTTAGCGGTATGCTCAACCAGGCACTGGAGTTGCTTGGAAGGGACGAAGTTAACGTTCAGTACCTGTAGGTCTGCCTGCTCGAAGGGGTGCTGGTCGCAGGAGGCCCGGGGGGCCCGGGACAGCGCGTCGGCCACATGCATCTCGGTGCCCCTCTTATAGACGATTTTAAAGTCAAACCGCTGTAGCTACAGCATCATCCGCTGTAGCCTGGCTGGAGCGCTGTGTATAGGCTTGTTAAGTATCGTCACCAGTGGCTGGTGATCCGTCTCAACGGTGAACCTGGTGCCAAATAGGAAGTCCTTAAACTTTGAACACGCAAACACCACCGCCAGCAGCTCCTTCTCTATCTGCGCATAGCGCTGCTCTGTGTCCGTCATGGTCCTGGAGGCATAAGAGATAGGCTGCAGCGAATCACCATCGTGGGGCTGCAGGCAAGCAGCACCCAGTCCAAAACGAGAAGCGTCGCAAGTGACCACGATCGGACGCAGTAGATCAAAGAACTTCAGAGTAGGTGTGCTGACCAGCCTCGTCTTTAGCAGGTCAAACGCCTGCTGGTGGTGTGGAAACCATGACCAAGCAATGTCCTTTTTGGTGAGTTGTCTCAGGGGTGCGCTCAACTCGCTGAGGTCAGGGATAAACTTGCCCAGGTAGTTGACCATACCCAGGAAGCGCTGTAGACTGATAACATCTGTCGGGGCAGGCAGCTCTGAGATGGCGCTGGTCTTTTGCGGGTCAGGCTTTAACCCGTGGGTGAAAATGTGGCCAACATACGTGACCTCAGGCACCCGGAACCTGCATTTTGACTAGTTCAGCTTTAGATTGATCTGCCGTGCACGGTCCAGAATCCGTCAGAGGTGGCGGTCATGTTCGGCCACACCCCTTCCATAGACCAGAATGTCGTCCACAATAATCGCACAGGGCAGACCTTCATCCCACTTCTGACACCATGTAAAGGTTTGATAGCTGACACACTGTAACCTTTACTAGGAGTTTAATATAGCACATAGCACACACGTCCCAGCACTGACTGCATCCAGCCTTCAGGCGTACCGGGACCTAGTGGGAGGAACAAAGGGAGGATACTACAGTTATACTAATATGATGGGGCGTGGTTAGTGGTGATGAGGTAGCTACATTATAGGTTGCATGCATAAACCATCTACATAAACTAAACTAAATTAAGCATGATAACCAATGTGGACATTGTGGGCTGAAGGGCCTGTTTCCATAAGAAGGCTGGGAGTTGTTGAAACAATGCTGGTTTAGTGTTGGAGTAACTCAGCAGGTCAGGCAGCATCTCTGGAGAAGAGGGATAGGTGATGTTTTAAGTTGCGACCCTTCTTCAGATTGATTGTAGAGGGGGGGGGTGTGGGGTGAGGAGCGGGGGTGGGGGGGGGGGGGGGGGGTTGGGGAGAAACCTGGTAGAGAGGAGGGGCAGGACAAAGCCGGGCAGGTGGAGATGGACACTAAATGCTGGAGTAACTCAGCGGGACAGGCAGCATCTCTGGAGGGAAGGAATGGGTGACGTTTTGGGTCGAGACCCTTGTTCAGTCTGAGAGAAGGGTCATGACACATCTGTTCTATCTTTGGTTTAAACCAGCATCTGCAGTTCCTTCCTACACAGGTAATAGGCAGATACAGGTGAGGAGGGATGTTTTTGATAAGCAGGGGGTTGGACAAAGGCCAGAAATGAAAAGACAGAAAGTGTGAAACAAAGGATTGAAGAGTTGTCAATTGTGAAGCTAGAGGAAGGAATGTAGATGGCAGGGGAGGGGGGGGGGGGGATAAGTTGGTGCTGCTCCAGATGGGGCACAGGGAAGTGAGGGGGGGTGGGGGGGAGGGTGAGAAGGGGCAGATAAGAGTTAGTCGGCATCATGTTCGCTGTGGACATTGTGGGTGATGGGGCCTGTTCCTGTGCTGTACTGTTCTTGCCCACATTGACCAACATGCCCCATCTACACTAGTCCCACCTGCCTGCGTTGGCCCTTATCCCTTCAACCCTACCCTATCCATGTACCACTCAAAATGTTTCTAAAATATTGCGATACGACCTGCCTCAACTACCTCCTCCGGCAGCATGTTCTACACACGCACCACACTTTGTGTAAAAAAAAGTTGCCCCTCAGATTCCTATTAAATCTTTCCTCACCCTCACCTTAATGCTATGTCCCCTGGTTCTCGATTCCCCTACTCTGGGCAAAAGACTCGATCTATTCCTCTCATCATTTTGTGGACCTCTATAAGATCACCACTCATCCTCAGTATCCGGCAGCTCATTCCATACACCCACCACCCTTTGTGTAAGAAAGATACAACCTCATGTTCCTATTAAATCTTACGCCCCCAAATCTTTCATCCAATAATATTAACATAGTCACTCTAAGATAACATGAAACAGCATTTTTTAAAACTCTTGACTGTTCCAGCGAGGTAAGGAGAGGTTTGGCGTGAAGAGATGGACTCGAAGATGGGACATAGAGGCAAATTGGGGGTATGGTGGCAGAGTGGTAGAGTTGCTGCCTTACAGCGCTTACAGTGACCCGGGTTCGATCCCGACTACGGGTGCTGTCTATATGGAGTTTGTCCGTTCTCCCCGTGACCTGCTTGTGTTTTCTCCGAGATGTTCGCTTTTCTCCCCCAAGTTTGTAGGTTAATTGCCTTGGTATAAGTGTAAAATTGTCCCTAGTGTGTGTAGGGTAGTGTTAATGTGCAGGGATCGCTGGTCGGTGCAGACTCAGTTTCCGCGCTGATTCTCTAAACTAACCTAAATAGATCTCATGACCCGGAATACATCATGACCACAGCTGGATTGTTTGTGTCGGTGATCTTGAATAAGCTTTACAGGGCTTCTATTCAAAGTCTGAGGACATCCATGTAATATACTGAAAGGGGCTTTAAAAGATTGCATTTCTCGTGTTCTTCAGCTACCTCTGAAGGTCAGATGACGACGCACTGATAAAATGGTTTTACGCACAGAAACACATATTAAATCGACAAAATTGTAAGTGTTTTTACTTGCTGTTTCCTTACAGTGGACACAATATATGAAAATGTAGCAAACAGCACTCTCACATTGACCTTTCTGTCCCGGGCCATGTCCATTGTCAGAGTGAGGCCATGCGCAAATTGGAGGAACAGCACCTCATATTTTCCTTGGGCAGCTTACTCCGGCGGTGGTATCAATATTGATTTATCTAATGCCCCTGTCCCACTTAGGAAACCTGAACGGAAACCTCTGGAGACTTTGCGCCCCACCCAAGGTTTCCGTGCGGTTCCCGGAGGTTTTTGTCAGTCTCCCTACCTGCTTCCACTACCTGCAACCTCCGGAAACCACCTGCAACCTCCGGGAACCGCACGGAAACCTTGGGTGGGGCGCAAAGTCTCCAGAGGTTTTCGTTCAGGTTTCCTAAGTGGGACAGGGGCTTAACTTCAAGTAACCCTCTCTCTCCATCCCTCCTCCTAGTTGTCCGACAAGTTCTACTGGCCTCCTGATCAAATATTACTGATTGGATGCCTCATTGTCACCTTCCATTCTGATAACAATGAACCTTTCTACATTTCATTATCATCATCCGCTTTGATCTGTCATTTTTACGCCTTATCCTTCTATGTGGCTCGACTCCCTCTCCCCTGACTCTCATTCTGAAGAAGGGTCTCGACCCGAAACGTCACCCATTCCTTCTCTCCAGAGATGCTGCCTGTCCCGCAGAGTAATTTTGGCATTTTGTGTTTTACTTCAGGGAAAAGCATGTAACAAAATTAGGCCACTCATGGATAGGACAAGTTTGGAGGGATATGGACCAAGCGCAGGCAGGTGGGACTAGTGTAGCTGGGACATGTTGGTCGTTGTGGGTAAATTGGGCCATGGGCATGTTTGCACACTGTATCACTCTATTACTCTATGACTCTGTAATCCAGGGCCTGAGTAGCTGGGTACAATGGATAAGTGCATGGAAGAGTAACTGCAATGCAGATTTCAAGCACGACGTGATGGAATTTACATAGTCAGAATTTCTACAGCACAGAAACAGGCCCTTTGGCCCAACATGTCCATGCCAACCAAGAAGCTGTGTCAAACCTAGTTCTTTTTGCCTACCTTTCGCCCCTATCCCTGTAAAGCATTCCTTTTCAGGTTCCTGTCCAAGTGCCATATATTATTAAACCTTTTCCCTCTCAACATAAACCTACGACAAAGACAGACACAAAATCCTGGAGTAACTCAGTGGGTCAGGCAGCATCTCTGGAGAAAAGGAATAAGTGACGTTTTGGGTCGAAAGCTTTCTTCAGACTCATAACTCCAACCCGAAATGTCACCTACTCATGTCGTAAGGAATAGGAGTAGAATTAGGCCATTCGGCCCATAAAGTCTACTCCGCCATTCAATCATGGCTGATCTATCTCTCCTTCCTAACCCCATTCTCCTGCCTTCTCCCCATAACCTCTGACACCTGTACTAATCAAGAATCCATCTATCTCTGCCTTAAAAATATCTACTGCCGACCTCCACAGCCTCCTGTGGCAAAGAATTCTACAGATTCACCATTCCTCCTTCTATTAAGACTGAGGTGATTCTATTAAGACTGAGGTGAGAAAAAACTTTTTCACCCAGAGAGTTGTGAATTTGTGGAATTCCCTGTCACAGAGGGCAGTGGAGACTAAATCACTGGATGGATTTAAGAGAGAGTTAGATAGAGCTCTAGGGACTAGTGCAATCAAGGGATATGGGGAGAAGGCAGGCACGGAGGAATGGCCTCCTCCTGCACCTATTTTCTATGTTTCTATGGTTCGCAAAGAACGTCCTTTTTTATTCCTTTTCTACCGTCTGTTTTTTTTCTTCTTTTTTTGTTTTTTTCCTGTCCTGTTTTAGTTAGTTAATTTTAGTTATTAGGTTGTGTATTTGTGGGGGGGGGGGATGGGAGAAACTTGTTTTAGTCTCCTCCTTGGGGGAATGCAAATTTTCTTGTCGTATCCACCGTCCGTCTCTGTCTGCGCTGTGGCCTAATGGCGGAGCTGGCAGCCTCCAACTGGGACCGACCTCGGTGCTCCGGAGGCATAGCCAGCCAGGACTTACCAGTTTAAGTCTTGCCGACTTCGGGGCCATGGCGGCTTTCTGGCGGCCCGACTTCGGGGCTGTGGCGGCGTTCCGGCGGCCCAACTTCGGGGCTGGGGCGGCGTTCCGACGGCGGCCCAACTTCGGGGCTGTGGTGGCGTTGTGGCGGCGGTGACCCAACTCCGGGGCTGTGGTGGCGTTCCGGCGGTGGCGACCTAACTTCGGGGCTGGGGCAGCGTTCCGGCGGCGGCAACCCGACTTCGGAGCCTCGGAGGCTCGGCCGCGGGCCAGTGGACGACATCGTCGGGAGCTCGCAGGTCACAGGTTTTTCCGGAGCTCCCGCAACAACAGCTTCGTCCGCTGGAATGGAGGGCGGCTGCTTCGGCAGCTTCGACCACCCCGGGCCGCGGAGTTTGAACCAGCCCGTTCGCAGGAGCTCGGATTCAGCCGCGGGGCTGACTTACTTACCATCACCCAGCGGGGTCACAACATCGGAAGCCTGGATCGCCTCGGCGCAGAGGGAGAACAAGGAGGGAAGAGACAAAGACTTTAAGACTTTTGCCTTCCATCACAGTGAGGAGGTGCCGGTGAACTCACTGTGGTGGATGTTAAATTTGTTTTTATTGTGTGTTTTTGTTATTCCATTATATGTATGACTGCAAGGCACGAAATTTCCTTCAGACCGGAAGGTTTGAATGACAATATAGGATACTTTACTCTACTTACAGAGATGCTGCCTGACCCGTTGAGTTACTTCAGCATTTTGTGTCTATCTTTGGTGTAAACCAGCATCTGCAGTTCCTTCCTATGCATAAACCTGTGTCCTCGGGTTCTTGTGATAAACACAAAGACAGGGCATTTTTACAGTGTAAATCGGGGAAAATTATTGACAGGGGATTCTGCAATCAGAAGAAATAGAATGAAGATAATTGACTCAAGTCATGGAGTCTGAAGTATGGTCCCGATACAAAATGCCACATGCACAATTCTCTCCACAGATGCTGCCTGACCCGCTGAGTTCCTCCAGCGCCTTGTGTTTTTGCACAATGTTCCAGCATCTGCAGTTTCTTGTGTTTCCTATTTTCTCTGTTCTACTTTGGGCAGCAAGAGCTTTCAGCAATTTCCATCCCAAATCCAGAATGCCTATGCCAATGCTTCAGCCGCAGTATAAGAGGACGTAACTTTAGAAAGGGGATGAGGAGGAATTTCTTTAGTCAGAGGGTGGTGAATCTGTGGAATTCATTGTCACAGACGGCTGTGGAGGCCATCAATGGGAATTATTTACACCATACACCACCACCAGATTATACACCTCCAGATTCAGGGACAGTTTCTTCCCAGCTGTTATCAGGCAACTGAACCATCCTACCACAACCAGAGAACAGTGCTGAATTATTATCTACCTCACTAGTGACCCTCGGACTATCCTTGAACGGACGTTGTTGGCTTTACCTTGCACTAAAAGTTATTCCCTTATCATGTATCTGTACACTGTAAATGCATTGATTGTAATCATGTATTGGCTTTCATTCTGCTGACTGGCCAGCATGCAGCAAAAGCTTTTCACTGTACCTCAGTACACGTGACAATATTCTAAACTGAAATTGAAACTTAAAGGTACACAAAAAACCTGGAGAAACTCAGCGGGTGCAGCAGCATCTATGGAGCGAAGGAAATAGGCAACGTTTCGGGCCAAAGCCCTTCTTCAGACTGATAGGGGGTGGCGGGGAGAAGGAAGGAAAAAAGGAGGAGGAGGAGCCCGATGGCTGAGGGATGGGAGGAGACAGCCCGAGGGCTGAGGAAGGGGAGGAGACAGCAAGGGCTAACAAAATTGGGAGAATTCAATGTTCATGCCCGCAGGATGCAAGCGGAATATGAGGTGCTGTTCCTCCAATTTCCTGTATTGCTCACTCTGGCCATGGAGGAGACCCAGGACAGAGAGGTTGGACGGGGAATGGGAGGGGGAGTTGAACTGTTGAGCCACCGGGAGATCAGGTAGGTTCTTGCGGACCGAGCGGAGGTGTTCGGCGAAACGATCGCCCAACCTCCGCTTAGTCTCACCGATGTAGATCAGCTGACATCTAGAGCAGCGGATGCAGTAGATGAGGTTGGAGGAGATACAGGTGAACCTCTGTCGCACCTGGAACGACTGCTTGGGTCCTTGAATGGAGTCGAGGGGGGAGGTGAAGGGACAGGTGTTGCATTTCCTGCGGTTGCAATGGAAAGTGCCCGGGGAGGGGGTGGTACGGGAGGGAAGGGAAGAATTGACAAGGGTTGCGGAGGGAGCGGTCTTTGCGGAAAGCAGACAGGGGGGGAGATGGGAAGATGTGGCGAGTGGTGGGGTCACGTTGGAGGTGGCGAAACTGACGGAGGAGAAAGTAAGCATGCAGGTACAGCAGGCAGTAAAGAAAGCGAATGGCATGTTGGCCTTCATAACAAGAGGAGTTGAATATAGGAGCAAAGAGGTCCTTCTGCATTCAGATATGACCCTGCAGCTGTGTGCAGCTTTCGTCTCCAAATTTGAGGAAGGACATTCTTGCTAGGTTCACAAGGTTAATTCCCGGGATCTCTTATATGCTGAGATAATGGTGCAACTGGGCTTGTATACTCTGGAGTTTAGAAGAATGAGAGGGGATCTTATTGAAACATATAAGATTATTTAGGGTTTGGACAAGCTAGAGGCAGGAAACATGTTCCCGATGTTGGGGGAGTCCAGAACCAGGGGCCACAGTTTAAGAATAAGGGGTAAGCCATTTAAAACAGAAATGAGGAAACACTTTTTCACACAAAGAGTTAAGAGTCTGCAAATTTCTCTGCCTCAGAGAGCGGTGGAGGCTGGTTCTCTGGAAACTCTCAAGAGAGAGCTAGATAAGGCTCTCTCTTCTTTGGAGTGTGGGAGGAAACCAGAGCACCCGGAGAAAACCCACGGAGGTCACGGGGAGAACGTACAAACTCCGTACAGGCAGCACCCGTATTGAGGATGGAACCCGGGTCCCTGGCGCTGTGAGGCAGCAACTCTACCGCTGCACCACCGTGCCGCCCTGTGTCGTGTGTCTATCTTCAAACTCTCCCCGTGACATCTCTCTCTCTCTCCCCCTCAGGGAGACTTGCTCAGCAGCCACGTCCTGAACATTATTCAAAGTTCCAGGGAAATTTGCACAGCGCTCAAACTCAGCACAGGCCTAGAGCGATGGACTGGGTGATAAACAAATTCAGATGATTCAGAGTTAGTGAGATCACTTCTGTACCATCCGCAAGTACGGAGGGGAGGGGGTGTGGGGTAATAGGGGACCTCTGTACCGTCCCATCACACACTTAACGGTGTCACACACAAACACACTCCAAAGACATGTGGGTTTGTAGGTTAATTGGACGGTAAAATTGTACCTTGTCCCCAGAGTGTAGGGGATAGTGTTAGTGTGCGGGGATCGCTGGTCACCGTTGACTCAGAGGGCTGGAGGGCCTGTTTCCACACTGTATCTCTAAACTAAACTAAATCCCTCTGTTCTACAACACTCCCTGTCTACCTGTGACCCCAATTTCATGGGCCTTGATCGATTGGGCAGATGGGCTGAGGAATGTTTCATGGAATTTTATAGAGAGAAATGTGAGGTGTTGTATTTAGGGGCAGAACATGCTCAGTGAATGGTCGGGCCCTGGGGAGTGTTGCAGAGCAGAGGGATCTAGGGGCGCAGGTACACAGTTCCCTGAAAGGGGCGTCACAGGTAGACAGGGTGGTCAACTAGGCTTCTGGTACATTGGCCATCATTGGTTAGACCATTTAGTATAGAAGTTGGGAAGTCATGTTGCAGTTATACAAGACATTGGTGAGGCTGCATTTAGAGTATTGTGTTCAGCTCTGGGCACCATGTTATAAGAAAGATGTTGTCAAGCTGGAAAGGGCACATTTATGATGATTTAGAGGATGTTGCCAGGACTCGAGGGGCTTGAGCTACAGGGAAAGGGTGAGTAGGCTAGGACTTTATTCCTTGGAGCGTTGGAGGATGATGACCTGCAGGGTAACATTTTCACACAAAGGGTGGTGGGTGTACGGAATGAGCTTCCAGAGGAGATAGTTGAGGCAGGGACTATCCCAACGTATAAGAAACAGAGAGGTACATGGACAGGACAGGACAGGACAGTTTTGGAGGGATACAGTGCCCTTTTATGCATTTTGGTTTCACCATGTAGAAATTACAGCTAAACTAAACTAGTATGAATGGGCGATTGCTGGTCGGCGCGCACTCGGAGGGCCGAAGGGCCTGTTTCCGCACTGTATCTTTAAACTCAACTAAACTAATTCTTTAAGTTCCTAGGAGTCAATATCACCAACAACTTCTCCTGTACCACCCATATTGAAGCAACGACCAAGAAAGCACACCTACTTCCTTAAAAGGCTCGAAGTTCGCCATGTCCCCTACAACTCTCACCAACTTCTACAGATGCGCCACAGGAAGCATTTTATCGGGATACATCACAGCACGGTTTGGGAACAGCCCCATCCAAGACCGCAAGAAATTGCAGCAAATTATGTACGCAGCCCAGACCATCACACAAACCGACCTCCCATCCATTGACTCCATCTACACCTCATGCTGCCTCGGCAAGGCCAGCAGCATAATCAAGGACCAGTCGCACCCCTGCAACTCCCAGCATCCTCCCAGCTGTTATCAGCAACTGAACCATCCTCTCACCAACTAGAGAGCAGTCCTGACCTCCCATCTACCTTATTGGAGACCTTCGGACTATATTTAATCGGACTTTACCTCACACTAAATTTTATTCCCTTTATCCTGTATCTGTACACTGCGGACGGCTCGATTGTAATCATGTACAGTCTTTCCACTGACTGGATAGCACGCAACAAAAAAGCTTTTCAATGTAACTCGGTGTGTGTGTGTGTGTGTGTGTGTGTGTGTGTGTGTGTGTGTGTGTGTGTGTGTGTGTGTGTGTGTGTGTGTGTGTGTGTGTGTGTGTGTGTGTGTGTGTGTGTGTGTGTGTGTGTGTGTCCTACCCCTGTACCTTGAGATGAATGATGGGTTCCCGTTGAGACACCACTGATCCCCCCCTTCTTCCACTCAACCCCAACTACCCCCTCACCCTCCCCCCTCGCCCTCCCCCCCTCGCCCTCCCTTCCCTCTCCACTTCCTTCAACAGGAAACAGAGTAGGGATTAACAGGTCCCTTTCAGAATGGCAGGCACTGACTAGTGGGGTACTGCAAGGCTCTGTGCTGGGACTGCAGCTATTTACAATATATATTGATGATTAAGATGAAGGGATTACATTAGCAAATTTGCAGATGACACAAATTTGTGTGGCAGTGTGAACTGTAAGGAGGATGCTATGAGAATGCAGGGAGATTTGGACTGGTTGGGTGAGTGGGGAAAATGCTGGGCAGATGCAGTTTAATATTAAGATTAAACGAGAACTTACCAGTTTGAAGTTTGATCTTTATTTTATGAGGAGTTACGGTGAGCGATTACGTGAAGAAGCCCCGCCAGTTTGCATGCGTGTCAATCTTCAAAGCAGCGGTGTGAAATCACAGATAACCGCAGTCGAAGTAACAGAGTAAGACTTAGAGAAGAGTAAAACTACCGAGTGATCATTATGAGAGGGAGCGGTAGGCATGTAATCGCTCACCGTTACTCCTCATAAAATAAAGATCAAACTTCAAACTGGTAAGTACTCATTTAATCTTACTATTTTATTTCGGAGTCACGTGAGTGATTCCGTGAAGATTTGAAAGCTCTGTGATTTCTTGCCGTGAGAAACGATTCTCCACAACCACAACTGCTTCATTGAGAGATGAGGGAAACATTCATAATGAATAAATAATAGTAACTCCTCTCATTCGGGAGTAAACTATCCACTGAACCTAAAATAGAATTAGCAAATACCCCTGGTCTGGCAATAGGTTATTATGAAATGTTCAGAAGTTCGTTCGCCCATCCTGCAGTCGCCAGGATGTGGTCCAGCGGAACTACATAACCTTTGCTGCTGATGTTGTAGCAGCCCTGGTGGAGTGAGACTCGAAAAAATATCAGTATCTACTCCTGTATGAGCCAAACCCCGTTACAACCACCTGGAGATGGTCCAAACCAATACCATTTTATAATTTTTTGTAATTAACAAGCATCGCTAGTTCAGAGCCTCTAAGGCTCTTCGGACCTTGACGTATTGTTGTATATGTGTGACCATACACAACCAAAGGTTCATGAGGTATGCCGTGAAACTAGTTTGAGACTTCACGTCTGCTCTGCTTAACTAAACATTAAAATATAATATTATTTGCAGATGTAACCATCCTATCCAGTCACAATATGTAGTGACTGAACCTGTTGCGCTGATACCAGCGCCATGAGGATAACTACCTTATGAGAGCCGAGCCAAGCCAAGGATGTCGGTGGAGCCCCCTGTTGAAATAGTGTTAATACCACATCAATATCCCATACAGCCCTGTGCTTGTCCTGGGAGAATTTGTGTGAAAGATATCCTTTATAACTCGGTATCAGAGGGTGAAACCCAACAGAGTGGGTCCCTTTTGCTGCCACTAATATGATGGGAAGGCACATTGGACACAGTTAATGGTCCTATAACTTAATTTATTGTCAAAGACCCATTTGAAACGAACTCCAAGATGTCAGTTATCTGTACCGTATTAGATGTAACTTAAGTATTTAACAAACGCTTCCCATCTCCTGAAGAGGAAATGTAATGCTTTCCTTTCTTGGTGCTATCCCTGCATTTTGCAGCGAGCACATACATGGATCGGTCTGACAATCTGAGCCGCAGGAGTGGTCTACTCAGAATCTATGTCAATAATTGATTTATCATGCAGAGGCTGGTTTCCTGAGCCACAGGCTGAACCAGCAAGTTTTATGTTTAGAATAACCATAAAAGGTTGTATTATTATTCCCGATAACGCGTGGAAGCATGGCTGCATAGGCCAGTCAGACAGAACGACAACCTAGAGCGGGATCTTGCTGGCTTTATTGCAAGACCCGACTAATGAGGCAAAATGAAGGGAGACAAACATAACTTCTTTCTCCTTGTAGCGAGAGTGTATTTTTTGCCACTGTTATGCCACATATTTTTGCAACCGCTAAATGAGCCTGGAAACAAACATATCAATTTGGTATTCCATCGGGCCATAATTTCATTAAATGCTTTGTGATCCAACACCCATTTTGTGTTGTCATTGATTATACGTGATGATCTTCCAAAGTAAATTGAGATTAGGTAAATTATTACAGGATATTCTGTCTTGATCGCACCCATGGAGCAGGCGTTGCCTTGCCTGGGTCGCCGCGCTGGAGCTCTGGTGAGCTGTGACCGCCGAGTTCATCACCTCCGGGCTGCGGGTCTGCGGAGCGGAGCAGGCGGCGCCGACTTCAACATCGGGAGCCTGGGAGCTCCAAACCGGCGCGGCCTTGTCGGCTTCGGAAGCCGCGGTCCCCAGTTAGGAAGCGGCCGTTCCAGGTGGCCCAGCCGCTGAGAGGACCCTCAGCACCCGGCGAAAATGGCCAGGAACATCGGGCCTCCGTAGAGGCAATAGCGGAGGCCTCAATAGGCCTGACTTTGGGAGAACTGGGGATGGGGACTGGACATTGTGCCTTCCCCCACTGTGGTAACCATTGGGGGGGATGATTTTTTGTGTGTAAGTGATTATTTTAGTTTGTGTCCAAGATGGCTGTCGGAAGGGAGTGTGGACGCTGGCGCGGTTTAGCTGCCGCTGCTCTCTCTTCACATTGTGTTTTTTATTTTTTGTCTTTGGATCGAATTCTGTTTTTAATTTGTGTATTGGTGATGTTGTTATTGTTTATTTTATTCCGATTATATGTTTTATTATTCTTGTTAATCTCTGTAAGGTGTCCTTGAGACTTTTGAAAGGCGCCCACAAATAAAATTTATTATTATTATTATTATTTTAACATACGCCACCACCATAGTGTATCAACTTAACGTTGAGTATGCGGATTATGCATATTCACTCAATGACCCTTTAACCTATAGAATGCAGCTAGTGTCTATAGGTAGTTCATACCAATAACTGAATAATTGTTAATTGATGCAAATCTCCTCCGCCTCCGAACTAGATGGCATTCATAATTTTCCACCTTAGAGCCCCATCAGTTTAATATAACTGAAATTTCACTGACCAGATTACTGGAGCAATGCTGAATATTGTTCGTCTACCATAATGACCTTGGTAATAGCATAATGTTGTTTAATAGCATTAGGTCTGTCACAAGACCTACATGGCATTTGAGAGATTACTACTTTGCACGATGTAAGTTCCCCCACTTGCACATCTGAATTACAGCCACTATATTGCCAATTATACTTAATGAATAGAAGGCTGTTTTATCACAACAAGATTGTTCGAGGCTCCAATTAATTCCAATCTCTTACCCCAGGGTGGAGTCACAGACTAATTAATTGTTAAAGGTAAATCCCAATGATGAACAAATCTAGTTGGTATCACCTTCATTTTCTTAAACATAGTTTGAGGCTGAAAGTTGATTTTAACAACATACCAGCTTTAGAATATCCTCCAGACAAGACATAACAAATGTTTTTGAGCTCTGAGCAGTCCAAGCATCGGTTTTAGCAATCTGGTAAATAACCTGGGAGCATCCTAAGGAAATCAGATGCGGTTTCCTATTTTGGGAAACTTTATACTGCACATGCGAGTTAAACAACATTCTGCATCTTTTCCACAATGAACAGGCCATGCCTGCGAATTCCATACCTGCTCGAGCAACAACTGTGGCCCGTGTTCCGAGCCAGTCCCGAGAGCCATTTCTGGCCATAAAACTGAGCCTGCCTCGAAAGACAACTCTGGACATAATTCTGAGCTTGCCTGTAAAGACAAATCTGGCTCAATTCTGTGCTTGGAACCTTAGTATTGTGCAGCTTTACATGGGTAGATACCAGCCATTTGTGTGTTGTAAGGCCACTAGGACCCCTTCCATCCTTATCAAGGGGAATGCCATATTCATACAACACATAAACTAAACAAATGTTATCATTATCATTAGTACAAAAACAAGTGTAAATATTACCAACTTGTAGACGGTCCCATATTTTTCCTGAGCCCGACTTAGGTCTTGGATTGAAGACCTCTGTCCAGCTTTCATGCTGCCACCAACTTCAGTGAACTGCTTACTGCCAAGGAAGGCATGGGGTGTGTTGTTGCCGCAACGATGAAGCTTTGCTTGTTGTTGGTACCTCGATTGGTCCGACAGCTTTTGCTTCCTTATCCAGGTTTTACCTGTTGAATAGGTCTTACCTCAAGAGAAGGTTCAGCGGCTTGTCTTTAATGTCACCCCTGAAGCATTGTTCATTCCCGGCACTTATAGCATGAGGGGAACTCTAGCCCCTTCCAGGTATTCTGCCACCTTCATTCGCGAGGACTCCCTTGAATCCATACGCATGTATTCCAGTATGTTCCACAGACATACTTTAGAATTTTTTTATTTTTTTTTAAATAAATTTTTATTAGAGGCATCTGCATATCATAATCCAAACCAGTACAGACTTTGTTTAACGGTTACATATTAAATATCCAGGTTTCCAGGGACCCAGTTACCAAAGTAGCTGCGATCCTCCTTAATCGGTTACATATTAACATTGCCTCTAATTATTCATTTATATTTGTAGATAGAAAAAAAGAAAGAAAGAAAGAAAAAAAGAAATTAGAAAAATAGGATAAACTATCAATAATACAACTTGGGATATAGGTCCGTAGATCAGAGAAGATAACTATTCATCTAGTCCTGGGTTCAGGCTTCAGTCCGGCCTCCGCACCGGTCCAATCTACCCCTTCAAATAATCTATAAATGGAGGCCATATTCTAGTAAATAATTCTGGTTTGTCAATTAAGACATGTCAAATGTTTTCCAAATGTAAGGTCTCCGACATCTCCATAATCCACATCTTGATTGTGGGGGATTTGTTGGGTTTTTCCAAAATTTTAATATCAATTTTTTTCCCAATTATTATACTGTAATCAAGGAAATTTCTTTGGTTTATTGTGAGTTTTAGTTAATGTTCTGATATGCCCAATATTATTAGTTTAGGGTCGGGATCCATTTGGATATTGACGACTACAGAGATTATTTTTAAAATATCCTCCAGTAATTTTTAATTTTTATACAGTTTACAAAAGTATGGGTCAAATTAGCCGCATGGTATTGACATTTATCACAGATAGGGGAGATATTAGGAAAAATTATATTTAATTTTGTTTTAGAATAATGCAGTCTATGTAGTACTTTAAATTGTATTAAAGAGTGTCTGGTATTTAACGAACAGTGGTGTATATGTTAACATAGAAAACACAGAAAAATAGGTGCAGGAGTAGGCCATTCGGCCCTTCGAGCCTGCACTGCCATTCAATATGATCATGGCTGATCATCCAACTCAGTATCCTGTACCTGCCTTCTCTCCATACCCCCTGATCCCTTTAGCCACAAGGGCCACATCTAACTCCCTCTTAAATATAGCCAATGAACTGGCCTCAACCACCTTCTGTGGCAGAGAATTCCACAGATTCACCACTCTCTGTGTGAAAAATGTTTTTCTCATCTCGGTCCTAAAAGATTTCTCACTTATCCTTAAACTGTGATCCCTTGTTCTGGACTTCCCCAACATCGGGAACAATCTTCCTGCATCTAGCCTGTCCAACCCCCTAAGAATTTTGTAAGTTTCTATAAGATCCCCCCTCAATCTTCTAAATTCTAATGAGTACAAGCCGAGTCTATCCAGTCTTTCTTCATATGAAAGGTTGTAGGCTTTTGACCAAAATACGCTTCGTTATAGGTTGAGCTAATTCCTTTTCCCTTGCTAGTCTGTATAATTCCGTCAACGGATTCTCGCTGTCTAAAAATGTATTGCAAATGTGAGATATTAATTTGACGGTGTTAGGGTGTTTATTCAAACATTCATCTAGAATTTCTGGTTCTGTATTCTCGTGTATGGGTTTTAACATAATCTTTAAATTGTAAATATCTGAAAACATTATTTGATACTTTAGACTTTTAAAGTCAGTTAGGGGATTCGTAGACAGCCATGAACAGCTGTTGCCGCTGGCCCCTGCCTCGTAGTATGCTCACCAGCTATACCTCCGATCTCAGAGTCAGAACAAACTGACTCCGTGTGTTCACTTCCTCCAAGAGGGAGACATCATGCAGCCCTTCTATAGGTGCTGCTGCCAGAGTCTCCCGAGAAGACCCTTGAATATAAAGCTCCTCTAGCTGGAACATATCGTGATGGAGCATCCTCTCCATCAGGAGCTCTATCCAGACAGCCCTTCAACAGGTGCTGCTGCCACGGCCCCCCGAAGAGACCCGCGGATATAAAACTCCTTTTGCTGTAGCATATCGTGATGGAGCTCTTTTTATTGGCTCAACAGCCCTTCTTGGCTTTTATGCCGTGTGGTATGATCTGCAATACCTCCAACCTCAGGGTCAGAACAAAACTGCCCTGGTAAGCTCACCTCCTCCATGAGGGAGATATTATGCAGCCCTTCTACAGGTGCTGCTGCCATGGGCCCCCAAGGTCAAAGGTCAAAAACTTTATTTACCATTTGTGCTTACACACATAGGAACTCTTGTGCGGCTATTCAGAGAGTCAAGTTACGTTAAAAAATTAAAATTTAAAATTTAAAAATTTAAAAAAATTTAAAAAGACACACAGAAGACACATAGAGCATTGTAGCTTGCACAAACACTATATCAGGACATCAGTTCATTTTGTTGTGTTTTGGCCAAGAGTCTCACTGTTGCAGGGAAGAAGCTCTTAAAAAAGCGTGTTCTTTTTGTGGCGATACTGTCCGCTCGTCTGTGCCTGAGGTTGTATGTGCAGTTTTTGTGTTTGAGCAGGGAGTGAGCTGGATGTAGTGTGTCTCTAATGATTCTCCCTGCTCTTTTTTGACAGCGCTGTGTGTAGATTGTGTCCATGGAGGGGAGTTCAGTTCTGATGATCCTCTCAGCAGTCTTTATGACTCTTTGCAGAGCCTTCCTCTCTATCTGTGTGGTGTTTCCATAGAAGACCCGTGGATATAAGGCTCCTCTTCATGGAGCAGATCTTTCCTATACAGCCCTTGAACAAAGCTGCTGCCACGGGCCCATGGGGTGACCTCACGGATATAAAGCTCCTCCTTGAGCATGTCGTCATGGAGCATCCTCTCCATCAGGAGCTCCATCTTTACCAGACGTCCACAGACATCGCTTCAAGTGGGAGGAGAATCCTCCCGACCCGACTCATCGGAGTCCACGTGCTTACTTTTAAATGGCTTTCCCTGCCCACAGGATTAGCCACGATGCTCACAGTCGGCACCCTGATACTGCCTTCCTTATGGGCTTACCCCTCCATGGGAACCTCAGCGGTCTGGAAACCGCTGACCGCCTTGTCAGCGGCTGGAGTAGCGCAACCGACGTCCGCCGGCTACCCGCGTTCCACGGTCTGGACCGGAGTCTCCCCATAGCCCAAAGCCGGTTTCCCCGCGACTCATCCGGACTTGGCTACAGCATCCAGCAGGAAACCTCTGTAAGAAGAGATTCCTGCAAGAAAACACAACCTGGTAAGAAATAAAAACATACCTGTAGGTTTAAACTTACCGCTGGCAGGAGCGACTAACCTGCCAGTCCGGTGCTTCGCCATGCGAATGATGTAATGACACGCATGCGGACTGGCGGGGCTTCTACACGGAATCACTCACGTGACTCCAAAGTAAAATGTGGATAAACGTGAGGTTATCCACTTTGGTAGCAAAAACAGGAAGGCAGATTACTATCTAAATGGTGTCATGTAGGGAAAAAGGGGAAGTAGAATGGGATCTGGGGGTCCTTGTTCATCAGTCAATGAAAGTAAGCATGCAGGTACAGGAGGTAGTGAAGAAAACGAACGGTATGTTGGCCTTTATAACAAGAGGAGTTTAGTATAGGAGCAAAGAGGGCCTTATGCAGTTGTACGGGGCCTTTGTGAGACCACACCTGTAGAATTGAGTGCAGTTTTGGTCTCCAAATTTGAGGAAGGACATTCTTTCTATTGAGGGAGTGCAGCGTAGGTTTACAAGGTTAATTCCTGCGATGGCGGGACTGTCATATGCTGAGAGAATGGAGCAACTGGACTTGTATACTCTGGAATTTAGAAGGATGAGAGTGGATATTGAAACATATAAGATTATTTAGGGTTTGGACAAGCTAGAGGCAGGAAACATGTTCCTGATGTTGGGGGAGTCCAGAACAAAGGGCCGCCGTTTAAGAATAAGGGGTAAACCATTTAAAACGGAGATGAGGAAACATTTTTTTACACAAAAAGTTGCAAGTCTGCAGAATTCTCTGCCTCAGAGGGCGGTGGAGGCTGGTTCTCTGGAAACTTTCAAGAGAGATCTAGATAAGGCTCTTAAAGATTGCGGAGTCAGGGGATATGGGAAGAAGGCAGGAATGGGGTACTGATTGTGGATGATCAGACATGATCACATTGATTGGCGGTGCTGGCTCGAAGGGCTGAATCGTCTACTCCAGCACCTATTGTCTGTTGTCTATTATCTATTTAGGTTAGTTGAAAGACCAGCGATTCCCACACACTAACACTATCCTACACACTGGGGACACTGTACAATTTTACTGAAGATAATTAACCTACAAACCCGCACGTGTTTGGAGTGTAGGATGAAACCAGAGCACCCGGAGAAAACCCACGGAGGTCACGGGGAGAACGTACAAATTCCGTACAGACAGCACCCGTATTGAGGATGGAACGCGGGTCCCTGGCGCTGTGAGGCAGCAACTCTACCGCTGCACCACCGTGCCGCCCTGTGTCGTGTGTCTATCTTCAAACTCTCCCCGTGACATCTCTCTCTCTCTCACCCTCAGGGAGACTTGCTCAGCAGCCACGTCCTGAACGTTATTCAAAGTTCCAGGGAAATTTGCACAGCGCTCAAACTCAGCACAGGCCTTGAGCGATGGACTGGGTGATAAACAAAGACGGATGATTCAGAGTTAGTGAGATCACTTCTGTACCATCCGCAAGTACGGAGGGGAGGGGGTGTGGGGTAATAGGGGACCTCTGTACCGTTCCGTCACACACTTATCGGTGTCACACACAAACACACTCCAAAGACATGTGGGTTTGTAGGTTAGTTGGCCGGTAAATTGTACATTGTCCCCAGTGTGTAGGGGATAGTGTTAGTGTGCGGGGATCGCTGGTCGGCATTGACTTAGAGGGCTGGAGGGCCTGTTTCCACGCTGTATCTCTAAACTAAACTAAATCCCTCTGTTCTACAACACTCCCTGTCCACCTGTGACCCCAATTTCATGGACCTTGATCGATTGGGCAGATGGGCTGAGGAATGTTTCATGGAATTTTATAGAGAGAAATGTGAGGTGTTGTATTTAGGGGCAGAACATGCTCAGTGAATGGTCGGGCTCTGGGGAGTGTTGCAGAGCAGAGGGATCTAGGAGCGCAGGTACACAGTTCCCTGAAAGGGGCATCACAGGTAGACAGGGTGGTCAACTAGACTTCTGGTACATTGGCCATCATTGGTTAGACCATTTAGTATAGAAGTTGGGAAGTCATGTTGCAGTTATACAAGACATTGGTGATGCTGCATTTAGAGTATTGTGTTCAGCTCTGGGCACCATGTTATAAGAAAGATGTTGTCAAGCTGGAAAGGGCACATTTATGATGATTTAGAGGATGTTGCCAGGACTCGAGGGACTTGAGCTACAGGGAAAGGATGAGTAGGCTAGGACTTTATTCCTTGGAGCGTTGGAGGATGATGACCTGCAGGGTAACATTTTCACACAAAGGGTGGTGGGTGTACGGAATGAGCTTCCAGAGGAGATAGTTGAGGCAGGGACTATCCCAACGTATAAGAAACAGAGAGGTACATGGACAGGACAGGCCAGGACAGTTTTGGAGGGATACAGTGCCCTTTTATGCATTTTGGTTTCACCATGTAGAAATTACAGCTAAACTAAACTAGTATGAACGGGCGATTGCTGGTCGGCGCGCACTCGGTGGGCCGAAGGGCCTGTTTCCGCACTGTATCTTTAAACTCAACTAAACTAACTCTTTAAGTTCCTAGGAGTCAATATCACCAACAACTTCTCCTGTACCACCCATATTGAAGCAACGACCAAGAAAGCACACCTACTTCCTTAAAAGGCTCGAAATTCGCCATGTCCCCTACAACTCTCACCAACTTCTACAGATGCGCCACAGGAAGCATTTTATCGGGATACATCACAGCACGGTTTGGGAACAGCCCCATCCAAGACCGCAAGAAATTGCAGCAAATTATGTACGCAGCCCAGACCATCGCACAAACCGACCTCCCATCCATTGACTCCATCTACACCTCATGCTGCCTCGGCAAGGCCAGCAGCATCATCAAGGACCAGTCGCACCCCTGCAACTCCCAGCATCCTCCCAGCTGTTATCAGCAACTGAACCATCCTCTCACCAACTAGAGAGCGGTCCTGACCTCCCATCTACCTTATTGGAGACCTTCGGACTATATTTAATCGGACTTTACCTCACACTAAATTTTATTCCCTTTATCCTGTATCTGTACACTGCAGACGGCTCGATTGTAATCATGTACAGTCTTTCCACTGACTGGATAGCACGCAACAAAAAAGCTTTTCAATGTAACTCGGTGTGTGTGTGTGTGTGTGTGTGTGTGTGTGTGTGTGTGTGTGTGTGTGTGTGTGTGTGTGTGTGTGTGTGTGTGTGTGTGTGTGTGTGTGTCCTACCCCTGTACCTTGAGATGAATGATGGGTTCCCGTTGAGACACCACTGATCCCCCCCCTTCTTCCACTCAACCCCAACTACCCCCTCGCCCTTCCCCCTCGCCCACCCCCACTTGCCCTTCCTTCCCTCTCCACTTCCTTCAACAGGAAACAGAGTCGGGATTAACAGGTCCCTTTCAGAATGGCAGGCACTGACTAGTGGGGTACTGCAAGGCTCTGTGCTGGGACTGCAGCTATTTACAATATATATTGATGATTAAGATGAAGGGATTACATCAGCAAATTTGCAGATGACACAAATTTGTGTGGCAGTGTGAACTGTAAGGAGGATGCTATGAGAATGCAGGGAGATTTGGACTGGTTGGGTGAGTGGGAAAATGCAGGGCAGATGCAGTTTAATATTAAGATTAAACGAGAACTTACCAGTTTGAAGTTTGATCTTTATTTTATGAGGAGTTACGGTGAGCGATTACGTGACGAAGCCCCGCCAGTTTGCATGCGTGTCAATCTTCAGCGGTGTGAAATCACAGATAACCGCAGTCGAAGTAACAGAGTAAGACTTAGAGAAGACTAAAACTACCGAGTGATCATTATGAGAGGGAGCGGAGGGCACGTAATCGCTCACCGTAACTTCTCATAAAATAAAGATCAAACTTCAAACTGGTAAGTACTCGTTTAATCTTACTATTTTATTTCGGAGTCACGTGAGTGATTCCGTGAAGATTTCAAAGCTCTGTGATTTCTTGCCGTGAGAAACGATTCTCCACAACCACAACTGCTTCATTGAGAGATGAGGGAAACATTCATAATGAATAAATAATAGTAACTCCTCTCATTCGGGAGTAAACTATCCACTGAACCTAAAATAGAATTGGCAAATACCCCTGGTCTGGCAATAGGTTATTATGAAATGTTCAGAAGTTCGTTCGCCCATCCTGCAGTCGCCAGGATGTGGTCCAGCGGAACTACATAACCTTTGCTGCTGATGAAGTAGCAGCCCTGGTGGAGTGAGACTCGAAAAAATATCAGTATCTACTCCTGTATGAGCCAAACCCCGTTACAACCACCTGGAGATGGTCCAAACCAATACCATTTTATAAAGTTTTTTGTAATTAACAAGCATCGCTAGTGCAGAGCCTCCAAGGCTCTTCGTGACCTTGACGTATTGTTGTATATGTGTGACCATACACAACCAAAGGTTCATGAGGTATGCCGTGAAACTAGTTTGAGACTTCACGTCTGCTCTGCTTAACTAAACATTAAAATATAATATTATTTGCAGATGTAACCATCCTATCCAGTCACAATATGTAGTGACTGAACCTGTTGCGCTCAGACCAGCGCCATGAGGATAACTACCTTATGAGAGCCGAGCCAAGCTAAGGATGTAGGTGGAGCCCCCTGTTGAAATAATGTTAATACCACATCAATATCCCATACAGCCCTGTGCTTGTCCTGGGAGAATTTGTGTGAAAGATATCCTTTATAACTCGGTATCAGAGGGTGAAACCCAACAGAGTGGGTCCCTTTTGCTGCCGCAAATATGATGGGAAGGCACATTGGGCACAGTTAATGGTCCTATAACTTAATTTATTGTCAAAGACCCATTTGAAACGAACTCCAAGATGTCAGTTATCTGTACCATATTAGATGTAACTTAAGTATTTAACAAACGCTTCCCATCTCCTGAAGAGGAAATGTAATGCTTTCCTTTCTTGGTGCTATCCCTGCATTGTGCAGCGAGCACATACATGGATCGGTCTGACAATCTGAGCCGCAGGAATGGTCTACTCAGAATCTATGTCAATAATTGATTTATCATGCAGAGGCTGGTTTCCCGAGCCACAGGCTGAACCAACAAGTTTTATGTTTAGAATAACCATAAAAGGTTGTATTATTATTCCCGACAAAGCGTGGAAGCATGGCTGCATAGGCCAGTCAGACAGAACGACAACCTAGAGCGGGATCTTGCTGGCTTTATTGCAAGACCCGACTAATGAGGCAAAATGAAGAGAGACAAACATAACTTCTTTCTCCTTGTAGCGAGAGTGTATTTTTTGCCACTGTTATGCCACATATTTTTGCAACCGCTAAATGAGCCTGGAAACAAACATATCAATTCGGTATTCCATCGGGCCATAATTTCATTAAATGCTTTGTGATCCAACACCCATTTTGTGTTGTCATTGATTATACGTGATGATCTTCCAACGTAAATTGAGATTAGGTAAATTATTACAGGATATTCTGTCTTGATCGCACCCATGTGACTAACATACGCCACCACCATAGTGTATTTTTTTTTTTTTTTTTTAGATTAGATAGCCTTTATTGTCATTCAGACCGAAGTCTGAACGAAATTGAAGCAGTCATTCCTAGACTTCCTGCTGTTCCAAAGCTAATAACATTCTTTTTATCTCTCTTTCCTCTGGGTCCTCTCTCGGCCTCATTATCATTATCTTCTGGACGCCCCCTTTCTCCCCCATGGGTACTACAACTGCCTGCATTTGGCTTATACTTCTAGTTATAAGAACCCTGAGACATGGTATACAACAGGGGATAATGATTAATGCAGCTAATGCCCATAAAATCACCAGTCCCACCGCTTTCCACCAGGCTCCTCCTAAAATGTAATCCCACCATCCTGCTCCCATGATTGTGTTCCATCTCTGTACCGGGACATGTGCTATTTTTCTGATTCCTTCTGATATATCCATTACTGCTTGCCCGTTGTCATCAATGTTTAGGCAGCAATTAGAGAGGTTGAATTTTCCACATACTCCTCCCTCTTCGGCTAGTAAGTAGTCTAAGGCCAAACGGTTTTGGTATATCGCTGTTCTCATCTGCGTCTTCTGCTTCGCCAACATCTCTAGTGCAGATACAGTCTGGTTAGTAATTACTTCCAACACTGCCTGTAGTCTTATTATCCGATTTAACATATACACTGGGGTCCGGTAGCCCCAGGATCCGTCCTGTGCCCAAGTGGCTGGTCCATAATATGAGATTATTCTTACAGGTGGCCACTCATCATTTTCCCATTTTCCGATGTTCATTCCTCACTTCGTTCGGTGTAGATCGTCAAAGATGGGTGTGCCTAGCGACCGCCCCTCCTCAGTGGTCAACAGAAAAAACCCTGGTTGTACCAGTCCAATTAAACAAGTCCCACTCCATTTTTCTGGCAATACCGAGTATGCCTTGTGTCCGCATATCCATAGCATTCCTTCAGGGGCCGGTCCACTAGAGGTAACATTGTTCCATATGTCCTGCAACACTGGGATTCCCTGGTAAGGATTTTTCCCGGTGCAATTCCATAATCCAGTCGATTCGTTTCCATCAGTCTTCATCCAGATATCACAGTTTCCTTCATCCTTTACAGTGGGATACCATTGAGGTTCCTCTGGCCACCACACTCGGGATTGATTTGGCCACTGGGTGATGATGCGCTGGCAGGGGCTGCTGCCTACTAGGATGACATCCTTTGCCCAGGGCCTGGCGATACACTCAGTTCCAACCGGGGTGTGTGTCAGGACCCATTCCTGGGGACTTCGATCTCTTCCCACCGTCAAATTCCACTTTATCAGGTCCCATACCTCAATGATAGATCCTCTCCATGGCCAGCATGATCTCATCAGCGGTCCTCCACAAACCCAACAATTAGTCACATTCAGGGTTCTGGCTATCCGGAAGACCAAGTCCACAAACAGGTTTCTCACCACTTCGGGGATCTCAATCTGCTGCTTTATTTCATCATACATAGTCTGGTGCAGTTGAGTAGAAGGCTGGGAAGGTGGGGGAGGTTTGTTGACTACTGCTTCTGCTAACTTCCCTATCACTACCTCCTTAATTCTGTCTAATGTTTCATCCCTGGCTCGGGAAGGGAAGTCTAACTGTCCTCCCTTGGTCATGCAGACCCATTTCTCCCCTTTTGGGCAGGTAATGTGCCCAACCCTTCCTACACGTCCCTTATTTTCTACTACATAATACCCCCTCCCTCCGTCCTGACAAACAGCTCTAGTCCTTAGGTCGTAGCAAACATCACTTACATGGGAATGATAGGTAAATGCTCTGGTTGTTCGCCCTCCATATCTGATAAGATGGTAACACTTATCACAGTTATTAACACTTCTTATAATGGTTACATATATAGTTAGTAATACTACAACTGCTCCTTTCATACTGTTAGTTTCATACACTTATTTCTTACTGAAAGTTAATGCCAGGGGCTTATTCCCTGGTTTTACCGTCCACTGATCGTCTTTCTCAGCAACTGACGGCGGGTCAACAGGTCCTTTAACCCGGGTCGCATGTGTCCACCCTTTTTCTTTTGTTCGTACTGCTGTCTCCGTTGTCAGCAATGCCAGGTATGGGCCAGTCCACCGGATCTGCATTTTCTCCTTCTTCCAACTTTTAATCAGTACCCAGTCACCGGCCTTTATAGCGTGTTTTGGAAAGTCGAGTGGTGGACTTTGTGCCAACAGTCCTTTTATTTTTAATTCTGCAAGGGAACGAGACACTGCCAGTAAATAGTTCCTCAGGAACACATCGCTTCCTTCGAAGGTCGACGTGCCCTCTACCTTTCCAAGATAGGGCAGCCCAAACAACATTTCGTAGGGAGACACCGCAATATCTTTACGGGGTGCCGTTCGTATTCTTAATAATGCAATTGGTAAACACTTAGTCCAGGGTAGTCTGGTTTCCTCCATTAACTTAGTTATCTGTGTTTTAAGGGTTGCATTCATCCTTTCCACTCGCCCAGAACTCTGGGGGTACCAGGGTGTATGCAATTTCCAATTTATTCCCAAGGCACTGCAAACCAACAGGTGAACCTTAGAGGCAAAATGTGTTCCTCGGTCGTAATCTATAGATTCGATGACCCCGTATCGGGGAATGATTTGTTCTAATAATATCCGGGTTACTGCCTGAGCGGTGGCATTTATCGTGGGAAATGCTTCCACCCACCTGGTGAAATGGTCTACAACTACTATGAGGTACTTCCACCTTTTTATTCTTGGAAGTTCTGTAAAATCTACCTGTATTCTCTGGAAGGGTCTTATAGCCAATTGTTGTCCTCCACCAGGGACAGCTCTCATTACCTTCTTGTTAACCCTCTGACATAACACACAACCGGAGACTGTCTGCTTAACCAAAGTATAGATACCTCGGCAAGCGTAGGTCCATAGTAGTATGTCACACAGGGCCTGCGCTCCCCAATGTGACTGGGAGTTCAGTTGTGTCATCAAATCCCGAGTTAATCCTTTGGTTAAATTTTATTTCCCATCTGGCGTCCACCACCTCCCGTCAGTGGAACGCCGAGCCCCTAACTCATTCATTTTATCCTCCTCCTCCTGTGAGAATACAGGTATCTTTCCTACTCCTTCCCTTAATGGTATTAAAGACAACATCCTCACTGTTCCTTCTGTCGCTGCCTTTTTGGCGGCTCCGTCTGCCGCTTCATTTCCCCTTACTTCTAATGAGTTCCCCTTTTGGTGTCCTGCCACATGGACCACCGCTATCCTTTCTGGCAAATGTAATGCTTCCAGCCCCTTCTCAATTAATTGCTCATGAGCCAACTCCTTTCCTCTTGCTGTAATCATCCCCCTTTCTTTCCATATTCTCCCAAACGTGTGCACTACTCCAAATGCATATTTGGAGTCGGTTTACACCGTTCCTTCATTCCCCTCCAACAATTCTAACTCCCGTATTAAGGCATACAATTCACATGACTGAGCCGACCAACTACCTGACAACCTGCCCACCTCCACTCCTTCAAATCCTTCTCCTCCTATTATGGCATACCCACTATATCTTTTTCCATTTATACAGCGGGAAAAACCGTCTATAAACCACCTTTCTCCCTCTACCAGAGGCTGCTCCTCCAAATCCTCCCTGCTCTTGGTCTGTAGTTCTATAACTTCGCTACAGTAGTTTTCTGGTCTCTGCCCTTCCTGCTCGTCGTCCGCCGAGTATAAAAACTGGGAAGGGTTTAAATTCTTATCGGTCAGAATGGTCAAATCGTCTTTTTCCATAAGTATCACTTCGTACTTTAGGATCCTGGAGTCAGTCAACCACCGGTTGGACTTCTGAGTTAGTATTTTCCGGACCGTGTGGGGAGTAGATACTACCAGGTCACCTCCAAATGTCAATTTTCTACTTTCTTCCACTAATATTGCTGTTGCTGCGACCGCTTGAATACATACAGGCCACCCTCGTGATACCGGATCCAAGAGTTTAGAAAGGAATGCGACTGGCTGTCGCTTCCCTCCTCTCTTTTGTGTCAGTACCCCCAACGCAATTCCATTCTCCGCATTAACAAAGAGATGGAATGGTTGATCGATGGACGGGAGGGTCAGTACCGGTGCGGTGATCAGGCTATTCTTTATTTCTCCAAATCTCTGTTCGTCCTCAGAATCCCATTGTACTTTATCAGTCTCCTCACACAATTTATCATACAATAACTTGACTTGTCGGGTGTAATTGTCTATCCATAATCTACAGTATCCAATTAACCCAAGAAACTTCCTGATTTCTTTTTTGTTCCTTGGCATCGGCAGCCCGGTGATCCCAGCTATTCTTTCGGGGTTTATTCTCCTTTTCCCGTCACTAATCAGGTGTCCTAGATATTTAACCTCCTGTTCTACAAATTTAATTTATTTTTAGACACTCTCAATCCCTTTTCCCCTAAAAAGTTTAAGAGGGTTATGGTTGCATCCCTTACTGGTTCTTCTTCTCCGCCTGAGAGTAACAAATCATCTATGTACTACAATAATATATCCCATTGGTCCTGGGAACATCCTCTAATACTTGTTCTAATATTTGCCCGAACAGGTTCGGGGATTCAGTAAATCCCTGAGGGAGCACAGTCCATCGATACTGTTGCTTCCTCAGTGTGTCTGGGTTTTCCCACTCGAATACAAAGAGGTCTCTACTTTCTTCAGCCAGGGGGCAGCTCCAAAAGGCGTCTTTCAGATCTACCACACTGAACCACCTATGGTTAGGGGGTATACGTCCCATTATGGTATAAGGATTTGGGACTACCGGGTGTCGAGCCCTAACTACCCTATTCAATTCTCTTAGGTCCTGGACCAGTCGTAACGTTCCGTCAGTCTTTCTTACAGGGAGTATTGGCGTGTTGTAGGGGGACATACAACTCTCCAATACTCCATCCTTCAGTAAGTTTTCTATAATTGGCTGCAGCCCTTTCCTTCCTTCCATTGAAATCGGATACTGTCTTACTTGCACTACTTCACTTCCTTCTCGCAAGGCTATCCTCAGAGGTGGTATTCTTAGCCCTCCCCTATTTCCCTCTCTTGCCCACACCTGTGAGACTATTCTTTCTTCATCTTCGGTCCTCAATTTATATATAATTGTACTATTATCTGTCCACCTACGGGAGCAGTGCCCATTCCTAATTGAACTTGTAAGTCCCTTCCCATCAGATTTATTCCTGCCTGGGGCACCAGGATTAAGTCTTCCATGGCCTCTCGATTTTCATATCTTACCATTACTCCTTCTATCTCGGGAGCTTTCATTACCTTTCCCCCTACTCCAGAGATTTTGACTTGCTTTTCCCCTAATCCCATTCCCTCCGGTATCCTGGTTACACTTGATCTTTCCGCCCCTGAGTCCACCATAAATACAGTGTCTTCTCCTTGTGGACCTAATTTTAAGTTTACCAAGGGTTCCCGTTTACTTCCTACACACCCCAAGGAGGGGAACCCCTGACCCCCCTATTCCTCCATCAGTGTGTACGATTGTACTTCATACCTTATCTTTGGACATTCTCTTTTAAAGTGTCCTTCTTTGTGACAATAATAACACCGGGATGGCCCGGTGCGCCATCCCCCTAATCCTTGTTCTTTATTTCCCGGGGGACCCCAACCTTGGTCCCTCCATTCACTCCTTCCTCTTCCTCGTCCTCTACCTCTACCTCGTTCTTGGTCACCATAAGTGCCCATCCTTCTGTCACCTTTGTTGTTCTTTTCTACTACCTGCTACACTGCTTGTAACATCATTTTTGCTTTTCCTTTCTGTCGTTCCTCATCTGATCGTACGTATACCTTCTGAGCCTCTGTTAACAATTGGTTCAATGGCTTTTCATTCCAGTCATCCAATTTCTCCAATTTCTTTCTGATATCTGGCCATGACATGGTTACAAAATTAGCCCTTAACAACTGCTGCCCTGCTCCTGAATCAGGTTCTATCCCATAATACTGCTACATATTTTTCCGCAATCTCTGTAAGAACGCTGTCGGGGCCTCATCTTTCTGTTGGCTGCTCTCAAAGGCTCGTTCGAAGTTCTGTCCCTTCGGAACAGCCTCTCTAATGCCTTTAATTATGATTTCTCTAAGATCCCTCATACTCTTCCTCCCTTCCTCTGTTAGGTTGTTCCAAGTGGGTGTTGTGATAGGATATTTCGCCTCCCCTCCAACCGCATCTGCACAGGCAGCCCCTGCGCCAATGGTGGTTGCTGCTGTGGGTCCATATATGGGGGGGGGGGGTAGGCGCCATAGGTGACCGTCATCAGGATGACCATGGTGAGGTTCATCCTTCTTTTCTTCTGTTTTTAGTGGGTACATCCCATTGTAGGGTATCCAACACTGGGCGTAATCTATTTCTATCTGATGTATCGGTTCTTTCTCATTTACGAATATTTTCAAGGCCTGTTTTACCCAATCCTCATTGGATCCCAACCTTGGCCACCACACTGAACTCCCTTTTATGGTTTCCTTTGGCCATTCAAAGTAACAATACTTTATCATGACTTTCTTACTTTTACCCTGAGTCCCCCCATCACCCCATCCGTGCAACATCCGCCCCAATGGACTATTAGGCGGAATGTGCGGCTCTTCACCAGTTTGAGCCTTTTTCCCCGGGCCCTTACTTTGCCCATTCCGGTTACCCATCCCTGTCAAACCTTTTCCCGTCCAACAGAACCCAATCGCCCGAGTAATACTTAATAGTCAATATTCTTACCCGAGTCCTGTGCACAGAAATTGCTCGATTGCTTGATCCCTTTCACCGGATTCCCTCTTGTTTCCAGAGTCTCTTGTCCGAATATCACTCGCTCAAACCGCTGACGGCAAGCAAGGAGATCAGAGACTGCTGAAATCAGCAGGGTGCACCTCCCCTTCCTTTCGTGCCTCCATCAAGCTTCCGGAGTGGCGATCGCGGACGAGCCCCCAACTTGCGCAGTATCTGTGCCCTAACCTAATTAATTGCCTTTGACCTAAAGAATAGCTTCTGTGTTGTCAGCTACATTCCTTACCTCATCTTGTTATGGGACAATGTTATCAACAGCTCTGAAGGTCTGACTGTTTGTTCGAATCACAAGGTTGGTGTTTCCAGGTATTCGGCCCATCACAAGGTCGGTGACAACAACCTTTCGGCCCCTCACAGAGGTGGTGGTTTAATCATCTTATCCCTCACAATCCTCCCTTTTTCTTTTGCTACGCATCCTGTATTAAACCCCATTCCTAGACTTCCTGCTGTTCCAAAGCTAATAACATTCTTTTTATCTCTCTTTCCTCTGGGTCCTCTCTCGGCCTCATTATCATTATCTTCTGGACGCCCCCTTTCTCCCCCATGGGGACTACAACTGCCTGCATTTGGCTTATACTTCTAGTTATAAGAACCCTGAGACATGGTATACAACAGGGGATAATGATCAATGCAGCTAATGCCCATAAAATCACCAGTCCCACCGCTTTCCACCAGGCTCCTCCTAAGATGTAATCCCACCATCCTGCTCCCATGATTGTGTTCCATCTCTGTACCGGGACATGTGCTATTTTTCTGATTCCTTCTGATATATCCATTACTGCTTGCCCGTTGTCATCTATGTTTAGGCAGCAATTAGAGAGGTTGAATTTTCCGCATACTCCTCCCTCTTCGGCTAGTAAGTAGTCTAAGGCCAAACGGTTTTGGTATATCGCTGTTCTCATCTGTGTCTGCTGCTTCGCCAACATCTCTAGTGCAGATGCAGTCTGGTTAGTAATTACTTCCAGCACTGCCTGTAGTCTTATGATCCGATTTAACATATACACTGGGGTCCGGTAGCCCCAGGATCCGTCCTGTGCCCAAGTGGCTGGTCCATAATATGAGATGATTCTTGCAGGTGGCCACTCATCATTTTCCCATTTTCCGATGTCCATTCCTCTCTTCGTTCCGGTGTCCCATATGTCCTACAACACTGGGATTCCCTGGTAAGGGTTGTTCCCGGTGCAATTCCATAATCCAGTCGATTCACTTCCATCAGTCTTCCATCAGTCTTCATCCAGATAGTACAGTTTCCTTCATCCTTTACAGTGAGATACCATTGAGGTTCCTCTGGCCACCACACTCGGGATTGATTTGGCCACTGGGTGATGATGCGCTGGCAGGGGCTGCTGCCTACTTGGATGGCATCCTTTGCCCAGGGCCTGGCGATACACTCAGTTCCAACCGGGGTGTGTGTCAGGACCCATTCCTGGGGACTTCGATCTCTTCCCACCGTCAAATTCCACTTTATCAGGTTCCATACCTCAATGATAGATCCTCTCCATGGCCACCGTGAGCTCATCAGCGATCCTCCACAAACCCAACAGTTAGTCACATTCAGGGTTCTGGCTATCCGGAGGGCCAAGTCCACAAACAGGTTTCTCCCCACTTCGGGGATCTCAATCTGCTGCTTTATTTCATCATACATAGTCTGGTGCAGTTGAGGCTGGTAAGGTGGGGGAGGTTTGTTGACTACTGCTTCTGCTAACTTCCCTATCACTACCTCCTTAATTCTGTCTAATGTTTCCTCCCTGGCTCGGGAAGGGATGCCTAACTGTCCTCTCTTGGTCATGCAGCTCTAGTCCTTAGGTCGTAGCAAACATCACTTACATGGGAATGATAGGTAAATGCTCTGGTTGTTCGCCCTCCATATCTGATAGGATGGTAGCACTTATCACAGTTATTAACACTTCTTATAATGGTTACATACATAGTTAGTAATACTACAACTGCTCCTTTCATGCTGTTAGTTTCATACACTTATTTCTTACTGAAAGTTAATGCCAGGGGCTTATTCCCTGGTTTTACCGTCCACTGATCGTCTTTCTCAGGAACTGACGTCTGGTCAACGGGTCCTTTAACTCGGGTCACATGTGTCCACCCTTTTTCTTTTGTTCATACTGCTGTCTCCGTTGTCAGCAATGCCAGGTATGGGCCAGTCCACCGGGGCTGCAGTTTCTCCTCCTTCCAACTTTTAATCAGTACCCAGTCACCGGCCTTTATATCGTGTATTGGAAAGTCGAGTGGTGGACTTTGTGCAAACAGTCCTTTTATTTTTAATTCTACAAGGGAACGAGACACTGCCAGTAAATAGTTCCTCAGGAACACATCGCTGCCTTCGAAGGTCGGCGTGCCCTCTACCTTTCCAAGATAGGGCAGCCCAAACAACATTTCGTAGGGAGACACCGCAATATCTTTACGGGGTGCCGTTCGTATTCTTAATAATGCAATTGGTAAACACTTAGTCCAGGGTAGTCTGGTTTCCTCCATTAACTTAGTTATCTGTGTTTGAAGGGTTACATTCATCCTTTCCACTCGCCCAGAACTCTGGGGGTACCAGGGTATATGCAATTTCCAATTTATTCCCAAGGTACTGCAAACCAACAGGTGAACCTTAGAGGCAAAATGTGTTCCTCGGTCGGAATCTATGGATTCGATGACCCCGTATCGGGGAATGATTTGTTCTAATAATATCCGGGTTACTGCCTGAGCGGTGGCATTTATCGTGGGAAATGCTTCCACCCACCTGGTGAAATGGTCTACAACTACTATGAGGTACTTCCACCTTTTTATTCTTGGAAGTTCTGTAAAATCTACCTGTATTCTCTGGAAGGGTCTTATAGCCAATTGTTGTCCTCCACCAGGGACAGCTCTCATTACCTTCTTGTTAACCCTCTGACATAACACACAACCGGAGACTGTCTGCTTAGCCAAAGTATAGATACTTCCCATGTAAGTGATGATTGCTACGACCTAAGGACTAGAGCTGTTTGTCAGGACGGAGGGAGGGGGTATTATGTAGTAGAAAATAAGGGACATGTAGGAAGTGTTGGGTACATTACCTGCCCAAAGGGGAGAAATGGGTCTGCATGACCAAGGGAGGACAGTTAGGCATCCCTTCCCGAGCCAGGGAGGAAACATTAGACAGAATTAAGGAGGTAGTGATAGGGAAGTTAGCAGAAGCAGTAGTCAACAAACCTCCCCCACCTTCCCAGCCTCAACTGCACCAGACTATGTATGATGAAATAAAGCAGCAGATTGAGATCCCCGAAGTGGGGAGAAACCTGTTTGTGGACTTGGCCCTCCGGATAGCCAGAAACCTGAATGTGACTAATTGTTGGGTTTGTGGAGGACCGCTGATGAGCTCACGTTGGCCATGGAGAGGATCTATCATTGAGGTATGGGACCTGATAAAGTGGAATTTGACGGTGGGAAGAGATCGAAGTCCCCAGGAATGGGTCATGACACACACCCCGGTTGGAACTGAGTGTATCGCCAGGCCCTGGGCAAAGGATGCCATCCTAGTAGGCAGCAGCCCCTGCCAGCGCATCATCACCCAGTGGCCAAATAAATCCCGAGTGTGGTGGCCAGAGGAACCTCAATGGTATCCCACTGTAAAGGATGAAGGAAACTGTACTATCTGGATGAAGACTGATGGAAGCGAATCGAATGGATTATGGAATTGCACCGGGAAAAACCCTTAACAGGGAATCCCTGTGTTGCAGGACATATGGGACAATATGATTTTATGGGCATTAGCTGCATCGATCATTATCCCCTGTTGTATACCATGTCTCAGGGTTCTTATAACTAGAAGTATTAGTCAAATGTAGGCAGTTGTAGTCCCCATGGGGAAAAAGGGGGCGTCAAGAAGATAATGATAATGAGGCCGAGAGAGGACCCAGAGGAAAGAGAGATAAAAAGAATGTTATTAGCTTTGGAACAGCAGGAAGTCTAGGAATGGGGTTTAATACAGGATGCGTAGCAAAAGAAAAAGGGAGGATTGTGAGGGATAAGATGATTAAACCACCACCATTGTGAGGGGCCGAACGGTTGTAGTCACCGACCTTGTGATGGGCCGAGTAACTGGAAACACCAACCTTGTGATTCGAACAAACAGTCAGACCTTCAGAGCTGTTGATAACATTGTCCCATAGCAAGATGAGGTAAGGAATGTAGCTGACAACACAGAAGCTATTCTATAGGTTAAAGGTAATTAAGTAGGTTAGGCCACAGATAATGCACATGCTTAATCAGTTAAATGAATATTAACTTTACGCCCCTCATGACAAAGAACCTAATTTAAATGTACATGCGATGTATGATGTGGGAGGAGAGGGAATGATTGATGACGCACGGAGGAGAGGGTTGGAAGATTGTGAACCTCGGTACCCTGATTGGAAGGGGTCAGAAGGGGAGGCGTCCGATCAATAAAGACTGTATACTGAATTGTATAAAACAAGACGTTTTTCCTTTGCTCGGTGTGTCTCAACTTGGAGAGGCACCCGATTCTGCAGACTAGCAAATAAAGCATTTCTTGTTTTCACGATTTAGTCTCTGAGTAGTGATTTTGAGGACAAAAAATATATTAACGCATATATTATGCATATTCACTCAATAACCCTTTAACCTATAGAATGCACCTAGTGTCTATAGGTAGTTCATACCAATTACTGAATAATTGTTAATTGATGCAAATCTCCTCCACCTACTTCATAGATGGCATTCATAATTTTCCACCTTCGAGCCCCGTCATTTTAATATAACTGAAATTTCACTGACCAGATTACTGGAGCAATGCTGAATACTGTTTGTCTACCATAATGACCTTGGTAATAGCATAATGTTGTTTAATAGCATTAGGTCTGTCACAAGACCTACATGGCATTTGAGAGATTACTACTTTGCACGATGTAAGTTCCCCCACTTGCACATCTGAATTACAGCCACTATTGTGTCCTTGGGCAAGACACTTCACCCACCTTTGCCTGTGTGTGCATGTGTGTGAATGTGTGTGAGTGATTGGTGGTGGTCGGAGGGGCCGTAGGCGCAGAATGGCAGCCACGCTTCCGTCAGTCTGCCCAGGGCAGCTGTGGCTACAGAAGTAGCTTACCACCACCGAGTGTGACTGAGGAGTGAATGAATAATGCGATGTAAAGCGCCTTGAGTATTAGAAAGGCGCTATATAAATCCCATCCATTATTATTATTATTATTATCATATTGCCAATTATACTTAATGAATAGAAGGCTGTTTTATCACAACAAGATTGTTCGAGGCTCCAATTAATTCCAATCTCTTACCCCAGGGCGGAGTCACAGACTAATTAATTGTTAAAGGTAAATCCCAATGATGAACAAATCTAGTTGGTATCACCTTCATTTTCTTAAACATAGTTTGAGGCTGAAACAGTTGATTTTAACAACATACGGCGTTAGAATATCCTCCAGACAAGACATAACAAATGTTTTTGAGCTCTGAGCAGTCCAAGCATCGATTTTAGCAATCTGGTAAATAACCTGGGAGTATCCTAAGGAAATCAGATGCGGTTTCCTATTTTGGGAAACTTTATACTGCACATGCGAGTTAAACAACATTCTGCATCTTTTCCACAATGAACAGGCCACGCTTGCGAATTCCGTACCTGCTCGAGCAACAACTGTGGCCCGTTTTCCGAGCATTTCTGGCCATAAAACTGAGCCTGCCTCGAAAGACAACTCTGGACATAATTCTGAGCTTGCCTGTAAAGACAAATCTGGCTCAATTCTGTGCTTGGAACCTTAGTATTGTGCAGCTTTACATGGGTAGATGCCAACCATTTGTGTGTTGTAAGGCCACTAGGGCCCCTTCCATCCTTATCAAGGGGAATGCCATTTTCATACAACACATAAACTAAACAAATGTTATCATTGTCATTAGTACAAAAACAAGTGTAAATATTACTAACTTGTAGACGGTCCCATATTTTTCCTCAGCCTGACTTTGGTCTTGGATTTAAGACCTCTGTCCAGCTTTCATGCTGCCACCAACTTCAGTGAACTGCTTACTGCCAAGGAAGGCATGGGGTGTGTTGTTGCCGCAACGATTAAGCTTTGCTTGTTGTTGGTACCTCGATTGGTCCGACAGCTTTTGCTTCCTTATCCAGGTTTTACCTGTTGAATAGGTCTTACCTCAAGAGAAGGTTCAGCGGCTTGTCTTTAATGTCACCCCTGAAGCATTGTTCATTCCCGGCACTTATAGCATGAGGGGAACTCTAGCCCCTTCCAGGTATTCTGCCACCTTCATTTGCAAGGACTCCCTTGAATCCATACGCATGTATTCCAGTACGTTCCACAGACATACTTTAGAATTAAAAAAAAAAAATTTAAATACATTTTTATTAGAGGCATCTGCATATCATAATCCAAACCAGTACAGACTTTGTTTAACGGTTACATATTAAATATCCAGGTTTCCAGGGACCCAGTTACCAAAGTAGCTGCGATCCTCCTTAATCGGTTACATATTAACCTCTAATTATTAGCCTCTAATTATTCATTTATATTTGTAGATAGAAAAAAAGAAAGAAAGAAAGAAAAAAAGAAATTAGAAAAATAGGATAAACTATCAATAATACAACTTGGGATATAGGTCCGTAGATCAGAGAAGATAACTATTAATCTAGTCCTGGGTTCAGGCTTCAGTCCGGCTTCCGCGCCGGTCCAATCTATCCCTTCAAATAATCTATAAATGGAGGCCATATTCTAGTAAATAATTCTGGTTTGTCAATCAGGGTTGTTAAGCGAATTTTTTCCAAATGGAAGGTCTCCGACATCTCCATAATCCACATCTTGATTGTGGGGGGTTTGTTGGGTTTTTCCAAAATTTTAACATCAATTTTTTCCCAATTATTATACTGTAATCAATGAAATTTCTTTGGTTTATTGTGAGTTTTAGGTAATGTTCTGATATGCCCAATATTATTAGTTTAGGGTCGGGATCCATTTGGATATTGACGACTACAGAGATTATTTTTAAAATACCCATCCAGTAATTTTTAATTTTTATACAGTTTACAAAAGTATGGGTCAAATTAGCCGCGTGGTATTGACATTTATCACAGATAGGGGAGATATTAGGAAAAATTATATTTAATTTTGTTTTAGAATAATGCAGTCTATGTAGTACTTTAAATTGTATTAAAGAGTGTCTGGTATTTAACGAACAGTGGTGTATATGTTAACATAGAAAACATAGAAAAATAGGTGCAGGAGTAGGCCATTCGGCCCTTCGAGCCTGCACTGCCATTCAATATGATCATGGTTGATCATCCAACTCAGTATCCTGTACCTGCCTTCTCTCCATACCCCCTGATCCCTTTAGCCACAAGGGCCACATCTAACTCCCTCTTAAATATAGCCAATCAACTGGCCTCAACCACCTTCTGTGGCAGAGAATTCCACAGATTCACCACTCTGTGTGAAAAATGTTTTTCTCATCTCGGTCCTAAAAGATTTCTCCCTTATCCTTAAACTGTGACCTCTTGTTCTGGACTTCCCCAACATCGGGAACAATCTTGCTGCATCTAGCCTGTCCAACCCCTTAAGAATTTTGTAAGTTTCTATAAGATCCCCCTCAATCTTCTAAATTCTAATGAGTACAAGCCGAGTCTATCCAGTCTTTCTTCATATGAAAGGTTGTAGGCTTTTGACCAAAATATGCTTCGTTATAGGTTGAGCTAATTCCTTTTCCCTTGCTAGTCTGTATAATTCCGTCAACGGATTCTCGCTGTCTAAAAATGTATTGCAAATGTGAGATATTAATTTGACGGTGTTAGGGTGTTTATTCAAACATTCATCTAGAATTTCTGGTTCTGTATTCTCGTGTATGTGTTTTAACATAATCTTTAAATTGTAAATATCTAAAAAAATTATTTGATACTTTAGAATTTTAAAGTCAGTTAGGGGATTCGTAGACAGCCATGAACAGGTGTTGCCGCAGGCCCCTGCCTCGTAGTATGCTCACCAGCTATACCTCCGATCTCAGAGTCAGAACAAACTGACTCCGTGTGTTCACTTCCTCCAAGAGGGAGACATCATGCAGCCCTTCTATAGGTGCTGCTGCCAGAGTCTCCCGAGAAGACCCTTGAATATAAAGCTCCTCTTCCTGGAACATATCGTGATGGAGCATCCTCTCCATCAGGAGCTCTATTCAGACAGCCCTTCAACAGGTGCTGCTGCCACGGCCCCCCGAAGAGACCCGCGGATATAAAGCTCCTTTTGCTGTAGCATATCGTGATGGAGCTCTTTTTATTGGCTCAACAGCCCTTCTTGGCTATTATGCCGTGTGGTATGATCTGCAATACCTCCAACCTCAGGGTCAGAACAAAACTGCACTGGTAAGCTCACCTCCTCCATGAGGGAGATATTATGCAGCCCTTCTACAGGTGCTGCTGCCATGGGCCCCCAAGAAGACCCGTGGATATAAGGCTCCTCTTCATGGAGCAGATCTTTCCTATACAGCCCTTGAACAGAGCTGCTGCCACGGGCCCATGGGGTGACCGCACGGATATAAAGCTCCTCCTTGAGCATGTCGTCATGGAGCATCCTCTCCATCAGGAGCTCCATCTTTACCAGACGTCCACAGACATCGCTTCTAGTGGGAGGAGAATCCTCCCGACCCGACTCATCGGAGTCCACGTGCTTACTTTTAAATGGTTTTCCTGCCCACAGGATTAGCCACGGTGCTCACAGTCGGCACCCTGATACTGCCTTCCTTATGGGCTTACCCCTCCATGGGAACCTCAGCGGTCTGGAAACCGCTGACCGCCTTGTCAGCGGCTGGAGTAGCGCAACCGACGTCCGCCGGCTACCCGCGTTCCGCGGTCTGGACCGGAGTCTCCCCACGGCCCAAAGCCGGTTTCCCCGCGGCTCATCCGGACTTGGCTACAGCATCCAGCAGGAAACCTCTGTAAGAAGTGTTCCTGCAAGAAAACACAACCTGGTAAGAAATAAAACCATACCTGTAGGTTTAAACTTACCGCTGGCAGGAGCGACTAACCTGCCAGTCCGGTGCTTCACCATGCGAATGACGTAATGACACGCATGCGGACTGGCGGGGCTTCTACACGGAATCACTCACGTGACTCCAAAGTAAAATGTGGATAAACGTGAGGTTATCCACTTTGGTAGCAAAAACAGGAAGGCAGATTACTATCTAAATGGTGTCATGTAGGGAAAAAGGGGAAGTACAATGGGATCTGGGGGTCCTTGTTCATCAGTCAATGAAAGTAAGCATGCAGGTACAGGAGGTAGTGAAGAAAACGAACGGTATGTTGGCCTTTATAACAAGAGGAGTTTAGTATAGGAGCAAAGAGGTCCTTATACAGTTGTACGGGGCCTTTGTGAGATCACACCTGTAGAATTGTGTGCAGTTTTGGTCTCCAAATTTGAGGAAGGACATTCTTTCTATTGAGGGAGTGCAGCGTAGGTTTGCAAGGTTAATTCCTGGGATGGCGGGACTGTCATATGCTGAGAGAATGGAGCGACTGGACTTGTATACTCTGGAATTTAGAAGGATGAGAGTGGATATTGAAACATATAAGATTATTTAGGGTTTGGACAAGCTAGAGGCAGGAAACATGTTCCTGATGTTGGGGGAGTCCAGAACAAAGGGCCGCCGTTTAAGAATAAGGGGTAAGCCATTTAAAACGGAGATGAGGAAACATTTTTTTACACAAAAAGTTGCGAGTCTGCAGAATTCTCTGCCTCAGAGGGCGGTGGAGGCTGGTTCTCTGGAAACTTTCAAGAGAGATCTAGATAAGGCTCTTAAAGATTGCGGTGTTAGGGGATATGGGAAGAAGGCAGGAGTGGGGTACTGATTGTGGATGATCAGACATGATCACATTGATTGGCGGTGCTGGCTCGAAGGGCTGAATGGTCTACTCCAGCACCTATTGTCTGTTGTCTATTATCTATTTAGGTTAGTTGAAAGGTACAGCGTGGAAACATGCTCTCCGGCACACCGAGTCAACGCCGACCAGTGATTCCCGCACACTAACACTATCCTACACACTGGGGACACTGTACAATTTTACTGAAGATAATTAACCTACAAACCAGTTTGGAGTGTAGGATGAAACCAGAGCACCCGGAGAAAACCCACGGAGGTCACGGGGAGAACGTACAAACTCCGTACAGACAGCACCCGTATTGAGGATGGAACGCGGGTCCCTGGCGCTGTGAGGCAGCAACTCTACCGCTGCACCACCGTGCCGGCCTGTGTCGTGTGTCTATCTTCAAACTTTCCCCGTGACATCTCTCTCTCTCTCTCCCCCTCAGGGAGACTTGCTCAGCAGCCACGTCCTGAACGTTATTCTAAGTTCCAGGGAAATTTGCACAGCGCTCAAACTCAGCACAGGCCTAGAGCGATGGACTGGGTGATCAACAAAGACGGGTGATTCAGAGTTAGTGAGATCACTTCTGTACCATCCGCAAGTACGGAGGGGAGGGGGTGGGGGGTAATAGGGGACCTCTGTACCGTCCCATCACACACTTAACGGGGACACACACAAACACATTCCAAAGACATGTGGGTTTGTAGGTTAATTGGCCGGTAAATTGTACCTTGTCCCCAGTGTGTAGGATAGTGTTAGTGTGTGGGGATCGCTGGTCGCCTTGACTCAGAGGGCTGGAGGACCTGTTTCCACACTGTATAGAAACATAGAAACATAGAAAATAGGTGCAGGAATAGGCCATTCAGCCCTTCGAGCCTGCACCGCCATTCAATATGATCATGGCTGATCATCCAAATCAATATCCCGTACCTGCCTTCTCTCCATACCCCCTGATCCCTTTAGCCACAAGGGCCACATCTAACTCTTAAATATAGCCAATGAACTGGCCTCAACTACCTTTTGTGGCAGAGAATTCCACAGATTCACCACTCTCTGTGTAAAAAATGATTTTCTCATCTCGGTCCAAAAAGACTTCCCTATTATCCTTAAACTGTGACCCCTTGTTCTGGATCCTTAAACTGTGACCCCTTGTTCTGGATCCTTAAACTGTGACCCCCTAGTTCTGGAGTATCTCTGAACTAAACTAAATCCCTCTCCTCTACAAAACTCCCTGTCTACCTGTGACCCCAATTTCATGGATCTTGGTCGATTGGGCAGATGGGCTGAGGAATGTTTCATGGAATTTAATAGAGAGAAATGTGAGGTGTTGTATTTAGGGGCAGAACATGCTCAGTGAATGGTCGCGCTCTGGGAAGTGTTGTAGAGCAGAGGGATCTAGGAGCGCAGGTACACAGTTCCCTGAAAGTGGTGTCACAGGTAGACAGGGTGGTCAACTAGGCTTCTGGTACATTGGCCATCATTGGTTAGACCATTTAATATAGATGTTGGGAGGTCAAGACAGTTATACAAGACATTGGTGAGGCTGCATTTAGTCAATGAAAGTAAGCATGCAGGTACAGCAGGCTGTGAAGAAAACAAACGGCATGTTGGCCTTCATAACAAGAGTAGTTGAGTATAGGAGCAAAGAGTTGTACGGGGCTCTTGTGAGATCACACCTGTAGAATTGTGTGCAGTTTTGGTCTCCAAATTTGAGGAAGGACATTCTTGCTATTGAGGGAGTGCAGCGTAGGTTTACAAGGTTAATTCCTTGGATGGCGGGACTGTCATATGCTGAGAGAATGGAGCGACTGGACTTGTATACTCTGGAATTTAGAAGGATGAGAGGAGATCTTATTAAAACATATAAGATTATTTAGGGTTTGGACAAGCTAGAGGCAGGAAACATGTTCCTGATGTTGGGGGAGTCCAGAACAAAGGGCCACAGTTTAAGAATAAGGGGTAAGCCATTTAAAACGGAGATGAGGATTTTTTTACACAAAGAGTTGTGAGCCTGCAGAATTCTCTGCCTCAGAAGGCGGTGGAGGCTGGTTCTCTGGAAACTTTCAAGAGAGATCTAGATAAGGCTCTTAAAGATAGCGGAGTCAGGGGATATGGGAAGAAGGCAGGAATAGCTACTGATTATGGATGATCAGACATGATCACATTGATTGGCAGTACTGGCTTGAAGGGCTGAATGGTCTACTCCAGCACCTGTTGTCTGTTGTCTATAGTCTATTTAGTTTAGTTGAGAGATACAGCGTGGAAACATGCTCTCCGGCACACCGAGTCAACGCCGACCAGTGATCCCCGCACACTAACACTATCCTACACACTGGGGACATTGTACAATTTTACTGAAGATAATTAACCTACAAACCCGCACGTGTTTGGAGTGTGGGATGAAACCAGAGCACCCGGAGAAAACCCACGGAGGTCACGGGGAGAACGTACAAACTCCGTACAGACAGCACCCGTATTGAGGATGGAACCCGGGTCCCTGGCGCTGTGAGGCAGCAACTCTACCGCTGCACCACCGTGCCGCCCTGTGTCGTGTGTCTATCTTCAAACTCTCCCCGTGACATCTCTCTCTCTCTCCCCCTCAGGGAGACTTGCTCAGCAGCCACGTCCTGAACGTTATTCAAAGTTCCAGGGAAATTTGCACAGTGCTCAAACTCAGCACAGGCCTAGAGCGATGGACTGGGTGATAAACAAAGACGGATGATTCAGAGTTAGTGAGATCACTTCTGTACCATCCGCAAGTACGGAGGGGAGGGGGTGGGGGGTAATAGGGGACCTCTGTACCGTCCCGTCACACACTTAACGGGGGACACACACAAACACACTCCAAAGACATGTGGGTTTGTAGGTTAATTGGACGGTAAATTGTACCTTGTCCCCAGTGTGTAGGATTGTGTTAGTGTGCGGGGATTGCTGGTCAAGGTACAACACTCCACGTCACCATGTGTCACCAATTTCCACGCCTCACCATGCGTCACCATAGGACAGGACACGCGTCACCATGAGATGCCATAGGAAGGCATGCGACAGCATGCGACAGCATAGAACAGCGCGTGTGACATCACAGCTGTCAAGCAACGTCAATGTACGTCCATCCACGACACGATATGGCAAGATATGACAAGTTGCGTCATCTGGGGCACGTGACGTCATTTGATTACCCAGCTTCCCTATAAATCATGACACATCGTTGTCGCACAGTGACACATGCTGACGCACGATGATGTACAATAAATTAGCATAGGCAATGACCAGGCATCACCATGCATCAACACGCATCACCCGCACGTCATCGTGCGAAAGGGCGCATGACATGATAAGGCACGCAGATGTCGTGCGAGGATTTCGAACATTCCAAAATCCTGAGGCGGCAGGGAGACTCCGCACGTCACTACATGCGTCACGACGCGTCACGACCCGACCACGACGCAACAACCTCTTTTCAGGCTGACGCCTAAAATATCGCCCAAGTGGGACAGACCCTTTACTCCAGCATGTTGTTGTTATCTAGGATGAGGAGTGGACGTATAGAGGGTCTATGACTCTATGACATGGATATGGAGGGATATGGATTATGTACAGGCGGATAAGAGTTAATTTGTGCGCCAGGCTCAGCACAGACATTGTGGGCTGTAGGGAAGTACTGTTCTTGTGCAGTACTGTTCTATGGTCCAAGTTCAGGAGTCATATGCACATCTAAAAGCCTCTTAAATGCCCCTATCGTATTTATTTCAAGCAACAAAACTCCAAAATAGAAACACTGGTTACTTTGATTTTAAATCTCGGGGGTGAATGGAATTGGTGGCACGGTGGCGCAGCGGTAGAGTTGCTGCCATACAGCGCTTGCAGCGCCGGAGACCTGGGTTCGATCCCGACAACGGGTGCTGCCCGTATGTAGTTTGTACGTTCACCCCATGACCTGCGTGGGTTTTCTCCGAGATAGAAACATAGAAACATAGAAATTAGGTGCAGGAGTAGGCCATTCGGCCCTTCGAGCCTGCACCGCCATTCAATATGATCATGGCTGATCATCCAACTCAGTATCCCGTACCTGCCTTCTCTCCATACCCTCTGATCCCCTTAGCCACAAGGGCCACATCTAACTCCATCTTAAATATAGCCAATGAACTGGCCTCGACTACCCTCTGTGGCAGAGAGTTCCAGAGATTCACCACTCTCTGTGTGAAAAAAGTTCTTCTCATCTCGGTTTTAAAGGATTTCCCCCTTATCCTTAAGCTGTGACCCCTTGTCCTGGACTTCCCCAACATCGGGAGCAATCTTCCTGCATCTAGTCTGTCCAACCCCTTAAGAATTTTGTAAGTTTCTATAAGATCCCCTCTCAATCTCCTAAATTCTAGAGAGTATAAACCAAGTCTATCCAGTCTTTCTTCATAAGACAGTCCTGACATCCCAGGAATCAGTCTGGTGAACCTTCTCTGCACTCCCTAATTTGTGCCACATAAGAGACTATTGCTAAAAATAAAAAATTATGGGATTGGGGGTAATATATTAGCATGGGTAGAGGATTGGCTAACAAATAGGAAGCAGAGAGTGGGGATAAATGGTTCATACTCGGGATGGCAACCGGTAACTAGCGGGGTTCCGCAAGGGTCGGTGCTGGGACCCCAGTTGTTCACAATTTATATAAATGATTTGGAGGAGGGAACCAAGTGTAATATATCAAAATTTGCGGACGATACAAAAATGGGAGGAAAAGTAGGGGATGAGGAGGATAGGAAGAGTCTGCAAAAGGATATAGATAAGCTAGGTGAGTGGGCAACAACTTGGCAGATGAAATTTAATACTAATAAATGTGAAGTCATTCACTTTGGGAAAAAAAATGATAGGGCAAGTTATTTTCTAAATGAGGAGGAGCTGCGTTGTAATGCAACGCAAAGGGATCTAGGGGTATTAGTACATGAATCACTAAAAGTTAGTATGCAGGTGCAGCAAGCAATCAGGAAGGCCAATGGAGTTTTGGCCTTTATTGCTAGGGGGATTGAGTATAAAAACACGGAGGTCTTGCTGCAGCTGTACACAGTATTAGTGAGACCACATTTGGAATACTGTGTACAGTTCTGGGGTCCATACTTAAGAAAGGATGTACTAGCCCTGGAGGCAGTGCAGCGAAGGTTTACAAGATTAATTCCTGCAATGAGGGGATTGACATATGAGGAAAGGTTAAGTAGGCTGGAACTCTACTCTTTGGAGTTTAGAAGAATGAGAGGCGATCTCATTGAAACATATAAGATCGTGAGGGGCCTTGATCGGGTGGATGCACCGAGGATGTTCCCAATGATCGGGGAAACTAGAACTAGGGGACATAGTTGCAGAATAAGGGGGGGCTCTTTTAAAACTGAGATGAGGAAGAACTTCTTCACCCAGAGGGTGGTTAATTTATGGAATTCACTGCCCCAGGGAGCAGTGGAAGCAGAAACGTTAAATATATTTAAGTCTAAAATAGATGGTTTTTTAGCTGCCAAGGGGATAAGGGGCTACGGGGAGAGGGCAGGGATATGGACCTAGGTATGGTTAGTATAGTAGACCTGAGTGATCTCCTGGACAAGTGTCGATCGCCTGGATTGGGGTCGGAGAGAAATTTCCCGGATTTTTTTTCCCGAATTGGACCTGGGTTTTATCCGTTTTTTTTGCCTCCCCCAGGAGATCACGCGGTTCTTGGGGTGGAGAGGGGTGATAGCGGTATAAAGGGGAGGGTAGTGTCTTGTGTTCTGTGTCTTGTGTCTACTGTTTGTGGGTAAGTGTGTCTGTTTAGTGTTCAGCCATGAGCGAATGGCGGTGCGGGCTCGACGGACCTGGTGGTCTACTCTCGCACCTACTTTCTATGTTTCTATGTTTCTATGTTTCCCTCTATGGCAATAATGTCCTTCCTCAGATTTGGAGACCAAAACTGTACGCAATACTCCAGGTGTGGTCTCACCAAGACCCTGTACAACTGCAGTAGAACCTCCCTGCTCCTATACTCAAATCCTTTTGCTATGAAAGCTAACATACCATTCGCTTTCTTCACTGCCTGCTGCACCTGCATGCCTACTTTCAATGACTGGTGTACCATGACACCCAGGTCCCGCTGCATCTCCCCTTTTCCTAGTCGGCCACCATTTAGATAATAGTCTGCTTTCCTGTTTTTGCCTTTGGTTTCCTCCCATACTCCAAAGACGCACAGATTTGTAAGTTAATAAGCTTGGTATAAATGTAAAATTGCCCCTAGTGGGTGTAGTGTTAATGTGCAGGGATCGCTGGTCGGTGCGGACTCGGTGGGCGGAAGGCCCTGTTTCTACGCTGTATCCCAAAACTAAACTAGGCTGAATTGAACATGCCACAAACTGCACTGGAGCACAGTTTATTTCAGTGGGGATTATCACCATTCCCCTCACGTTGTGTACTTAGCCCGAAGGAAAGCTTTCGTTAACAATTAAGGAATGGCCCTGTCTCTTATTATCCAATTTCTCCATTCATTATACTGCAGCTAATCTCTTAAGCCTTTGGCCTTCTCATCCTGAAAATGCAAGTTTACTTTTATAGCCCATTCTGAGAGCATCACCTTATTAAAGCTGCGCCTTTTGTTTATCTTGCTCATCATTCTGCGTTTTATTGCTTACACCTAACATTCAAAAGACATTGTGTGATTAGCAATGGGTTTAGATTGAAACCATTTATCCTCAATTCGCCCGGTAAACAGAATGCAGTTCTCTGCCCGTGCTTGCAAAGATAAGCGGCAAACACTTATCCCTAATACCCAGGCGTCATGCAGTGCGGAATGAGGCCCTTCAGCCCATTACCTCTCTACTAGTGCTTTGGAAGAGTGACACAATCAGTCCCTCTGCAGCTTCCCCAGATTCCATCTCCTTCCAGCTTACATCCAGTTTCCTTTCGGACAGAGGGGAAGATTACTAAAAGTGTCTTATCAGTTTAGTTTAGTTTAGTTTAGTTTAGTTTAGTTTAGTTTAGTTTAGTTTAGTTTAGTTTAGTTTAGTTTAGTTTAGTTTAGTTTAGTTTAGTTTAGTTTAGTTTAGTTTAGTTTAGAGATACAGCACGGAAACAGGCCCCTCGGCCCACCGAGTCCGCACCGACCACAGTAACACTATCCCGCACACACTAGGGACAATAGTATATTCATACCAAGCCAAATTAACCTGTAAACCTGTACGTCTTTGGAGTGTGGGAGGAATCCGGAGATCTCGGAGAAAACCCACGCAGGTCACGGGAAGAACGCACAAACTCCGTGCAGTCAGCACCCGTATTCGGGATCGAACCCGGGTCTCTGGTGCTGTAAGGCAGCAACTCGACCACTATGCCCCATGCCACCCGTTTATAAGGGTGTCAAAGATTATGGGAGAACGCGGGATAATGGGGTTGAGAGGGATAGATAGATCAGCCATGATGGAATGGCGGAGTAGACTTTATGAGCTGAATTGCCCAATTCTGCTCCTACGACTTATGAACTCATGATCAACCATCAACACTGGTAGCGTGTTCCAGGCGCTCACCGTCCTCACTGTAAAAAAACCTGACCCACACATTTCCTTTACATTTTGCCCCTCTCAACAATGCTATGCCTTCTCATACTTGATCTTTCCATCCTGGGAAAAAGATTCTGACTATCTACCCTATCTATGCCAGAGGAGTTTGTTAATGTAGGGACTATTGCAACATTTAAGAAACAGTTAGACAGGTACATGGATTGGACAGATTTAGAGGGGTATGGGTCAAATGCAGGCAGGTGGGACCAGTGCAAATGGGACATTTTGGTCGGTAAGGGCAAGTTGGGCCAAAGGGCCTGTGATCCATGCTGTACCACACCACCACAACACCACAGCAACACCACAGCAGCACCACAGTCACATCTGTGGAGTAATTTAAGTTCCTTGGAACCATCATCTCCAAGGACCTTAAATGGGGAGCTACCATCGACTCCACAGTCAAAAAGGCACAACAGAGGATGTACTTCCTGCGGCAGCTGAGGAAACACAATCTGCCACAGGCAATGATGGTCCAATTCTATACGGCCATCGTAGAGTCTGTCCTCACCTTCTCCATCATGGTCTGGTTTGGCTCAGCCACCAAGCACGACATCCGGAGGCTGCAGCGAATCGTCCGATCAGCTAAGAAGGTTGTTGGTTGGAATATTCACCCTATTAACGAACTGTACACTCCAAGGGCCAGGAAGCGAGTGGGTAAGATGATGTGTACATACTTGGCCAATAAATTCATTCATTCATGACTCTATGCCTCTCATAATTTTATATACTTCTACCAGGTCTCCCCACATTCTCTGGTGCTCCAGATAAAACACTCCAAGCTTGTCCACCACTCCCTACGTCTAATCCAGGACTCCTTCTGGTAAGTCTCTTCTCCCTATACAAAGCCTCCACACCCGCCTTGTTATGGGCTTCAATTTGGAACATAGGAACTGATCGGAAATAGAGAACAAGTTACTCAGAAGGGTCTCGACCTGAAACGTCACCTATTCCTTTTCTCCGGAGATGCTGTCTGACCCGTTCATGGGAGATCCCTTCCACCCCTGCAACGGACTGTTCCAGCTGCTACGGTCAGGCAAATGCCACCGTTGCCATGCTGTGAGAACGGAGAGGTTGAGAAGGACTTTCTTCCTAGAGGCCATAAGGTCTGTAAACTCCTATCTCACCAGGGACTAACTTTTACTGTACCACTCTACTGCTTTTTTTAAATTGCTGTTTTTTCCCCTTTTTCCTTCTGTCCACAATATTTAATATGTAAAAGAGTATGTGATTCTGTTCCATTCCGTTTGTAGTTGTTTGGTGTCTTTTTGCACAAAGTCCGCGAGCATTGCCACTTTTCATTTCACTGCACATCTCGTGTGTGTATGTGACGAATAAACTTGACTTGACTTGACTTGAGTTACTCCAGCTTTTTGTGTCATAATAAGTTACAGAGAATTTAAATGGGGGATTCGGATTGCGAGCTAGCAAAGATGAGATGGGCAGAATGGGCTCCCCTCTATGTCTAAAGGAAATATTTAATATATGTCTTAGTGACAAATGCGTCGACTTGTCCACAATGGTAACGTAAGAAGCATACCCGTTATCTGAAAGTGATGTATTTTAGATTGTAGAAAAGTAGAGAGGCAACATTAATTACAAGGTACAATATCAAAGGTGAATCTGAAGCAGGGATACCTAGGGATTCGCCTACAGGTGTACTTGAAAGTAACCAGACAAGGGCAGACTCTTCCAAAGAGGCGCATGGTGAATCTTGACTTTTGTCTTCTCATCGAGTCCACACACAAGATTAGAAGTTGTTCAGCCAGACCTGAACACACTTCCCGGCATCTGCAACAATGGTGTCTGTCTTGTCGCTTCTTGTGCTTCTTGTGCGTGGTGGTGGAAAGATTGGTGGAAACAGGGCCGCGACGTGAACGCTCTTTCCTTGACCCCTTGGCTTCTGTAGCGGATAAATTATGAAAACATGGAGAAAATATTATATGGGTCAGGCAGCATCTCCGGATAGGGTTCGGTTTCATGTGTGTATGTGTCATATGTATGACTAAGCTGATAACATAATCTTACAATCTTATATTACGAGGTTAACCTCATGCATGCTGATATTCCCACTGATCTATATGCAAAAAAGTATTTCACTGCACCTTGGCGCATGTGATAATAACATAGAAACATAGAAAATAGATGCAGGTGTAGGCCATTCAGCCCTTCAAGCCAGCACCACCATTTAACATGATCATGGCTGATCATCTAGAATCAGTAGCCTGTTCTCGCTTTCTCCCCATATCCCTTGATTCCGTTAGCCCGAAGAGCTAAATCTAATGGGCCTGTCCCATGAAAAACCAGGAACTGGAACGGCGACTGTCAGAGTGGCACACACACACACACACACACACACACACACATCGCAAAGGTGGAGGACAGGGCAAGCGGGGCATGCTGACTAAAAAATTCACACGGTGCAAAGCCAAGTTGATACCAACACACACAGCGATGAACAGGAAGGTTGGCGCTGTAATTAAGACGGCTAAAGCACAGTGTTCGGTAAGTCCTTTAAAAGAGGGGGGGGAGGGGGGGAGAAGGAGTGGAGACAACTTTTAAGATGTCAGAGATACACGGCTGTGAACATTTACATTACTGGTCAGTTACTTGGTTCTGAAAACTACTGCTTACGTTTTTTCCCCCCAATAAGTCAATGAAATTCACCGGTCAGCACCGTCTCCAACCTACGAGAACCTTCGACCTGGCAACCCACTAGGACCTCTTGGCGACCCACCTACGGCTCGAGAATTCTCGCTACTCTCCATGGCGGCTTCATTTTGGTTGCCACTAATTGTTCAACATGGTGAAAAATTCCCGGTGACCATAATGTGGCCGCGACTAGTTCCCAGAATGCGGGAACTCCTCACGACAGAATTGCACACAATACTCTAGGTGGGGTCCCACCAGGGCCCTGTACAACTGCAGTAGGGCCTCCTTGCTCCTCAACTCAAATACTTATAATAAAGAAAGCATTGAGCCATTGAACCATTTTTACCTCTAGTCTTTGTCACTTACTCCACCCATCTGTGAATCAAACCGCCCTCACTTGTATCCAGGCTTAATTCAACCCCATCTCCCTGTCACGATATTTCGAGTTGGGGCCCTTTTTCAGACTGAGGGTAGTAGAGGGGAGAAGGCTGGAAAAGATAAGTTGGGTGGGGGAACTAAACCTGGTGAGTGATAGGTGGATACAGGTGGGGGGAGATGGACGTTGCTTTGCAGATGGATGGAGTCAGTGATAAAGAACCTATGTCCACTGGTTCTTGATTCACCTACTCTGGCTAAAAGACTCTGTGCATCTACCCGATCTATTCCCCTCATGATTTTGTACACCTTTACAAGATCACCGCTCATCCTTATTTAGGGCTTTATTCTTTGGAGCGCAGAAGGTTAAGGGGGGACTTGATAGAGGTTTTTAAAATGATGAGAGGGATAGACAGAGTTGACGTGGAAAAGCTTTTCCCACTGAGAGTAGGGAAGATTCAAACAAGGGGACATGACTTGAGAATTAAGGGACTGAAGTTTAGGGGTAACATGAGGGGGAACTTCTTTACGCAGAGAGTGGTAGCTGTGTGGAATGAGCTTCCAGTGAAGGTGGTGGAGGCAGGTTCGTTTTTATCATTTAAAAATAAATTGGATAGTTATATGGATGGGAAAGGAATGGAGGGTTATGGTCTGAGCGCAGGTATATGGGACTAGGGGAGACTATGTGTTCGGCACGGACTAGAGGGGTCGAGATGGCCTGTTTCCGTGCTGTAATTGTTATATGTTATATGTTATCCTCCTGCTCGCCAAGGAATAAAATCCTAGCCTGCCCAACATAGAAATGTAGACATAGAAACATAGAACATAGGTGCAGGAGTAGACCATTCGGCCCTTCGATCATATAAAATCAGTACCCCGTTCCTGCTTTTTCCCCATATCCCTTGATTCCATTAGCCCTAAGAGCTAAATCTAACTCTCTCTTGCAAACATTCAGTGAAATGGCCTCCACTGCCTTATGTGGCAGAGAATTCTATAGATTCACAACTTTCTTGGTGAAGAGGTTTTTTCTCATCTCAGTTCTAAATGGCCTATCTCTTATTCTTAAACAGTGACCCCTGGTTCTGCACTCCCCCAACACTGGGAACATTTTTCCTGCATGTAGCCTGTCCAATCCCTTAAGAATGTTACATGTTTCTATAAGATCCTAAATTCAATATGATCATGGCTGATCATCCAAAATCAGTACCGTGTTCCTGCTTTTCTCCCATATCCCTTGATTCCTTTGGCCCTAAGAGCTAAATCTAACTTTCAACCTCTCCGTCTCTCGATTCGTAGCTACATCCTTGTAAATCTGCCCAGCACGCTTTCTATCTTAACAACGTCTTTCTTATAACAGGGTGATCATGAACATCTGCAGTTTTTTGGATGTTTTTCTTTTAATAAAATAATCGACCTTTTTCAACCATAATTGATGCCCTGGAGCCCACCACCTGGATGGGAAAGGGGAAGGGGTAGCAAAAGTAGTGATAACATTAACAGGGACATTAGATCAAATAATCAAGAGAGACAAGAGTGTTTAAATGACACATGCATCAAAAATGGAACAATGAAATAGAGTTGAATGAGGTCGTTTGGCCCATCAAGTCTACTCCGCCATTCAATCATGGCTGATCTATCTCTCCCTCCTAACCCCATACTCCTGCATTCTCCCCATAACCTCTGACACCCGTACTAATCAAGAATCTATCTATCTCTGCCTTAAAAATATCCATTGACTTGGCCTCCACAGCCTTCTGTGGCAAAGAATTCTACAGATTCACCACCCTCTGACTTTCCAAAAAATTCTACTTCATCTCCTTCCTAAAAGAACATCCTTTAATTCTAAGGCTATGGCCTCTGGACCTGGACTCTCCCACAAGTGGAAACATCCTCTCCACACCCACTCTCTCCAAGCCTTCCACTAATTGGCAAGTTTCAATGAGGTTCCTCCTCATCCTCATGGATATTTTTAAGGCAGCGATTGACAGATTCTTGATTAGTTCCGGTATCAGAGGTTATAGAGAGAAGGCAGGAGAATGGGGTTAGGAGGGAGAGTTTTATGTGGTCCCAGCACCGAGCCTTACGGCACCCCACTAGTCACTGCCTGCCATTTTGAAAGGGACCAGTTAATCCCTACTCTTTGTTTCCTGTCTGCCAACCAATTTTCTATCCATGTCAGCACTGTTCCCCCAATACCATGTCCCCTAATTTTGCCCATTAATCTCCTATGTAGGACCTTATCAAATGCTTTCTGAAAGTACACTGCAGGTACACTACATCCACTGGCTCTCCCTTGCCCATTTTATTTGTTACATCCTCAAAAAATTCCAGAGGATTAGTCAAGCAGGATTTCCCCTTTGCAAGTCCATAACATCCCTGCAAGGGTCTCTTTCCAGTCAACTTTGGCCAGCTCCTCCCTCATGGCTCCATAGTCCCCTTTGTTTAACTGTAATACTGACACTTCCAATTTTCCCATCTCCCTCTCAAATTGTAGATTAAAACTTATCATATTATGGCCACTACCACCTAATGGCTTCTTTACCTCAAATTCCCTTATCAAATCCGGTTCATTACACAACACTAAATCCAGAATTGCCTTCTCCCTGTTAGGCTCCAGTACAAGCTGCTCCACGAATCCATCACGGAGGAACTCCACAAAGTCCCTTTTTGGGGTCCAGTATCAACCTGATTTTCCCAGTCTATCGCACGTTGAAATCGCCCATAACCACTGTAGCATTACCTTTGTGACCTGCCAAATTTAACTCTTGAATCTACTTGTTCCCTATATTCAGGCTACTGTTTGGGGGCCTGTAGATAACTCCTATTACCATCTTTTTACCCTTACAATTCCTCAGTTCTATCCATACTGACTCTACATCTCCTGATTCCATGGCATCCCTCGCAAGGGACTGAATTTCATTCCTTACCAACAGAGCTACCCCAACCCCCTCTGCCCACATGTCTGTCTTTCCAATAGGACGTATACCCTTGAATATTCAGTTCCCAGCCCTGGCCCTCTTGCAGACATGCCTCTGTAATTCCCACAATTTAGTTTAAAACCACCCATGTAACAGGACCTAGGTTGATTGAGGAACTGAAGGAAATTCACATTAGTCAGGAAATGGTGTTGGTTAGACTGTTTCTAGAAATAATACAGAAGGTGCAGGATCGGTTCATTCCAAAGAGGAGGAAAGATTCTAAGGGAAGTAAGGGGCGACCGTGGCTGACAAGGGATGTCAGAGACAGTATAAAATAAAAGAGAAGAAGTACAATGTAGCAAATATGAGCGGGTAGCCAGAGGATTGGGAAACTTTCAAAGAGCAACAGAAGATAACTAAAAAATGCCATACGGGGAGAAAGGATGAGGTATGAAGGTAAGCTAGCCAAGAATATAAGCAAGGATAGTAAAAGCTTCTTTACGTATATGAAGAGGAAAAAATAGTTAAGACCAAAGTTGGACCCTTGAAGACCGAAACAGTTGAATTTATTATGGGGAACAAGGAAATGGCAGACATGTTGAATAGGTACTTTGGATCTGTCTTCACTAAGGAAGACACAAACAATCTTCCATATGTACTGGTGTCCAGAGGACCTAGGGTGACAGAGGAACTGAAGGAATTTCACATTAGGCAGGAAATGGTGTTGGGTAGACTCATGGGACTGAAGGCTGATAAATCCCCAGGGCCTGATGGTCAGCATCCCAGGGAACTTAAGGAAGTGTCTCAAGAAATTGTGGACGCAAAGATGAAATAGCGGCACATTTCAATAGGTGTAATAGGATTGGTCCAAGTCAGCATGGATTTACGAAGGGGGAATCATGCTTGACTAATCTTCTGAAATTTGTTGAGGATGTAACTAGGAAAATGGACAAGGGAGAGCCAGTGGATGTAGTGTATCTGGTCTTTCAGAAAGCCTATGATTAGAGCACAAGGTATTGGGGGTAGGGTACTGACATGGATAGAAAATTGGTTGGCAGACAGGAAACAAAGAGTAGGAATTAACGGGTCACTTTCAGAATAGCAGTGACTAGTGGGGTGCCGCAAGGCTCAGTGCTGAGACCACAGCTATTTACAATATATATTGATGATTTAGATGAGGGGATTAGAGGTAACATTAACACATTTGCAGATGACACAAAGCTGGGTGGCAGTGTGAACTGTGAGGAGGATGCTATGAGAATTCAGGGTGGTTTGGACTGGTTGGGTGAGTGGGCAGATGCATGGCAGATGCTGTTTAATGTGGATAAATGTGAGATTATCCACTTTGGTGGCAAAAACAGAAAGGCAGATTATTATCTGAATGGTGTCAAATTAGGAAAAGGGGAAGTACAACAAGATCTGGGTGTCTTTGTTTATCAATCACTGAAGGTATGCATGCAGGTACAGCAGGCAGAGTAGAAAGCTAATGGCATGTTGGCCTTCATAACAATAGGAGTTGAGTATAGGAGCAAAGAGGTCCTTCTGCAGTTGTACAGAGCCCTAGTGAGACCACAACTGGTGTATTGTGTGCTCCAAATCTGAGGATGGACATTCTTGCTATTGACGGAGTGCAGTTTAATTCCTGGGATGGCGGGACTGTCATATGTTGAAAGATTGGAGCAACTGGGCTTGTATACAATGGATTTTAGAAGGATGAGAGGGCATCTTAGATTATTGAGACATTTTAGATTATTAAGGGATTGGACATGCTAGAAGCAGGAAACATGTTCCCGATGTTGGGGGAGTCCAGAACCAGAGGCCACAGTTTAAGAATAAGGGGTAAGCCATTTACATAGAAACATCGAAACATAGAAAATAGGTGTGCAGGAGTAGGCCATTCGGCCCTTCAATATGATCATGGCTGATCATCCAACTCAGTATTTAGAACGGAGATGAGGAAAACCTTTTTCACCCAGAGAGTTGTGAATTTGTGGAATTCTCTGCCAGAAGGCAGTGGATGCCAATTCTCTGGATGGTTTCAAGAGAGAGTAGGATTGAGCTCTTAAAGATAGCGGAGTCAAGGGATATGGGGAGAAGGCAGGAACCGGGAACTGATTATGGATGATCAGCCATGATCACAATGATGGTGGTGCTGGCTTGAAGGGCCGAATGGCCTCCTCCTGCACCTATTGTCTATTATCTGTTGTCCCTGTCCCCAAGTACATCTGGGAGATTGTTTGTGTTTTCCTTATTGATGCTGCCTGTCCCACTGAGTTACTCCAGCATTTTGTATGAACCAAAGTACCTGTTCAACTCGTCTGCCATTTCCTTGTTCCCCTTAATAAATCCACGTGTTTCTGTCTTCAAGGTACCCACATTTGTTCAAACTCATTTTTTCCTCTTCACATAACTAACCACCCTCAGTGTGAAAAAGTTACCCCTCAGACACATTTAGATGGACAAGGGCTGATTAGGTGTCAAAGAGTGACAACATGGCCACACCCATGTCCTCCCAACATGACCTCCCAACTTCTATACTCAATATTCTGACTGATGAAGGGCAATGTGTCAAAAGCCATTTGACCACCCTATCTACCTGTGACATCACTTTCAGGGAACCATTTAACTGTACTCCTTGATCCCTCCGTTGTACAAATCTCCCCAGAGCCCGACCATACACTGTGCAGGTTCTGCCCCTAAATACAACACCTCACATTAAATTCCACAACCGTTCGTCAGCCCACCTGCCCAACCGATCAAGATCAAGAGCTGAGGGATCTAGGAGCACAGGTACACAGTTACCTGTAAGTGGCGTCACAGGTCGACAGGGAGTGTTGTAGAGCAGAGGGATTCAGGAGTGCTGGTACACACTAAAAATGTTGTCGAGCGGAAGGATTTAGTTTAGTTTAGAGATACAGCATGTAAACAGGCTTTCGACCCACCGATTCAACACTGACCAGCGATTCCCGCACACTAACACTATCCTGCACATTGGGAACAATGTACAATTTTACCGGCCAATTAACTTACAAATCCACACGTCAATGGAGTGTGTGTGTGACCCCGATAAGCGTACGATGGGACGGTACCGATGTCTCTTATTACCCCACACCCCCTCCCCTCCATACTTGCGGATGGTACAGAAGTGATCTCACTAACTCTGTATCATCTGAATTTGTTTTTCCTGCAGTTCATGCCTCCAGGTGTTGGTAGAGTTTGAGCGCTGTGCAAATCACCCTCGAACTTTGAATAATGTTTGGGACAGGGCTGCTGAGCAAGTCTCCCTGAGGGAAAGAGATGTAGAGGTCACGGGGAGAGATTGAGGATAGACACACGACACAGGGCAGCACGATGGCGCAGCGGTAGAGTAGCTGCATCACAGCGCCAAGGACCCGGGTTCCATCCTGACTATGGGAAATATCTGTCCGGAGTTTGTACATTCTACCCGTGACTGCGAGGGTTTTCTCTGGGGGCTCCGGTTTCCTCCCACGCTACAAAGACTGTTGGAGGTTAATTGGCTTTGGTACATTTGTAAATTGTCCCTCGTATGTGTGGGATAAAGTTAGTGCACGGGGTGATCGCTGGTCATCGCGGACTCGGCGGGCCGAAGGGTCTGTTTCCACACTGTATCTCTAAACTAAACTAAATCCCCATGTGTATGTACCTGCCCTCCTAGATCCTCTGCTCTGCAACACACCCTATCTATCTGTGACGCCACTTTCAGGGAACTATCGACCCCTTCCATCACCCCGTACACTCGCCTGGCGGCAGGGAGGGGGTGGATGCTCATTCAGAGGGTGACGTCAAGATGGCACCGAGTGCAGGCGCCGTTGAATAATTCAGGAGAGCTGCTCTGTCTATGGTGAGTGTGTTTGTTGGATGTTATTTAAAGCACGTTTTTGCTTCAGCACCAGCAGCCTCCACAGGAGGCTTTAAACATTTGTTTTACACACTGTATATTCAACACATTCTGAAGTTACTTGGCATTTTAGTATTGGTGAATGTGCGTAAGTGAATGAGTGTGTGTGTGTGTGTGTGTGTGTGTGTGTGTGTGTGTGTGTGTGTGTGTGTGTGTGTGTGTGTGTGTGTGTGTGTGTGTGTCTGTGCATGTGCGTGCGTGCGTGTGTTTGTGTGTGTGTGTGTGTGTGTGTGTGTGTGTGTGTGTGTGTGTGTGTGTGTGTGTGTGTGTGTCTGTGCATGTGCGTGCGTGCGTGTGTTTGTGTGTGTGTGTGTGTGTGTGTGTGTGTGTGTGTGTGTGTGTGTGTGTATGTGTGTGTGTGTGTGTGTGTGTGAATGAGTGTGTGTGTGTGAATGAGTGTGTGTGTGTGTGAATGAGTGTGTGTGTGTGTGTGTGTGTGTGTGTGTGATTGAGTCTGTGTGTGTGTGAATGAGTCTGTGTGTGTGTGTGTGTGTGTGAGAGTGTGTTTGTGAATGAGTCTATGTGTGTGTGTGAATGAGTGTGTGTATGTGTGAATGAGTCTGTGTGTGTGAGAGTGAGTCTGTGTGTGTCTTTGAGTGAGTGTGTGTGTGTGTGTGTGTGTGTGTGTGTGTGTGTGTGTGTGTGTGTGTGTGTGTGTGTGTGTGTGTGTGTGTGCGCGTGTGTGTGTGTGTGTGTGTGTGTGTGTGTGTGTGTGTGTGTGTGTGTGTGTGTGTGTGTGTGTGTATGACAAGGAGCAGACTGGGGCGGTGGGTGAAGGGAGGAGGGGTGACTGAGTGAACTGCCAGCGTACCAGGCATGAGTGACTGTACTGCAGCCATGAGCCGTGAGTAAGTGAACTGCCAGCCCACCAGCCGTAAGTGACTGAACTACCAGCCCAATAATCCATTCAGTCGACCCTCTTCCCCTTCTCTCTCACAGTCTGTCACTTGTTTTGGGCAGTATTTCTGGCAGGTTCTCAGCTGCCAGACTGCCAGATCCGAGTGACAGCACTGCCAGGCCTCAGTGACTGAGCTGCCTGGCCTCAGTGACTGAGCTGTGAGCCCAAGAATCCATTTGGCCCACAATGTCTATACTAGCCCTCTAGAAACCAGTACGTTCGGCCCACAACACCCATACTAGAGCAACAAACCCTCCCGTGTGATTCTGGGACCCAACGGGTCCCACATAGTCTAGTTATCTCTTAAACGAGATACAGCATGTAAACAGGCCTTTCGGCCAACCGATTCAACACTGACCAGCGATTCCCACACACTAACACTATCCTGCACACTGGCAACAATGTACAATTTTACCGGCCAATTAACTTACAAATCCACACGTCAATGGAGTGTGTGTGTGGCCCCGATAAGCGTACGATGGGACAGTACAGATGTCTCTTATTACCCCACACCCCCTCCCCTCCATACTTGCGGATGGTACAGAAGTGATCTCACTAACTCTGAATCATCTGAATTTGTTTATTATGCAGTTCATGCCTCCAGGTTTTGGCAGAGTTTGAGCGCTGTGCAAATCACCCTCGAACTTTGAATAACGTTCGGGACGTGGCTACTGAGCAAGTTTCCCTGAGGGGGAGAGCGAGAGATCACGGGGAGAGATTGAGGATAGACACACGACACAGGGCAGCACGATTGCGCAGCGGTAGAGTAGCTGCATCACAGCGCCAAGGACCCGGGTTCCATCCTGACTCTGGGTAATGTCTGTACGGAGTTTGTACGTTATACCCGTGACTACGTGGGTTTTCTCTGGGGGATCCGGTTTCCTCCCACACTCCAAAGACTTGTGGGTTTGGAGGTTAATTGGCTTCGGTACATTTGTAAATTGTCCTTCGTGTGTGTAGGATAAAGTTAGTGTAAGGGGTGATCGCTGGTCATCGCGGACTCGGTGGGCCGAAGGGCCTGTTTCTGCGCTGTATCTCTAAACCAAACTATTGTGAACGGGCGATCGCTTATCGGCTCGGATTTTCAGGGAATTGTGTATCTGCGATCTACATCCCTCTGCTGGCGTGGGAGATTGCAACCTTCACGTGGTCCGCCCTGTTTCGACGAATGCAAGCAACCCGGCGTGCAGAATCAAATAAGATCAAATAGAACAAGTTGTCCTACAACTCTAGGCTGTGCACGCCATACGCAAGAAGAAGATCCCTCTGCTCTACAACACCCCCTGTCTACCTGTGACGCCACTTACAGGTAACTGTGTACCTGCGCTCCTACATCACTCTGCTCTTGATCTTGATCGGTTGGGCAGGTGGGCTGAGGAATGGTTGATGGAATTTAATACAGAGTAATGTGAGGTGTTGTGTTTAGGAACAGAACCTGCACAGAGAATGGTCGGGCTCTGGGGAGTGGTGTAGAGCAGAGGGATCTAGGAGCGCAGGTACACAGTTCCCTGAAAGTGGCATCACAAGTTGATAGGTGGTCAAAAAGACTTTTGACTCATTGGCCATCATCAGTCAGAGTATTGAGTATAGGAGTTGTGAAGTCATGTTGCAGTTGTATAAGACGTTGATGAGGCCGCATTTAGAATATGTGTTCAGTTCAGGCCGCCATGTTATTAGAAAGATTTTGTCAAGCTGGAAGGGTACTGAGAAGATTTACGAGGATGTTGCCAGGCCTCGAGGGGCCAGAGCTGCAGGGAGACGTTGCAGCAGGCTAAGACTCTATTCTTTGGAGTGCAGGAGGATGAGGAGTGATCTTATAGAGGTGTACAAATCATGAGAGGAATAGATCTGGTGGACACACAGAGTATCGTGCCCAGAGTAGGCGAATCGAGAATCAGAGGACAAAGGTTTAAGGTGAGAAGGGGGAAAGATTTAATGGGAATCTGAGGGGTAACGTTTCACACAAAGGTGTTGGGTGTATGGGACGAGCTGCTGGAGGCGGTAGTTGAGGCTGGGAATATCCCAATTTTTAAGAAACAATTAGAATGGTACAGGGATAGGACAGGTTTGGAGGGATATGGCAAATGCAGGCAGTTGGGACTAGTGTAGCTGGGATATGCTGGCCTGTAGGGGTTTAGTTCCCTTTGCTCCACTTCGGGCCCAACTGCCCGAGTGTTTCTCTCCCTTGTCGGAGGGTCAATCAGCCACCACTCCTCGAGCGGTTCCCAAGGGAGAGAATACAAAAAAAAAGGAAGAATCCCCTGGGTTCTAGACCTCGGAATTATGGTGGGATATGATAAAAAGGTTGAATTGACCAGAGCGTGCTGATGAGAGAAAACAGAAACCAAGACGGACTCAAAGCAAGTCTAAAATTTACAAGCTTTATTAAACAATGAGAAATCGAATCTCACCAACACTACATAATACTTGACTAAACTTATGTGTTAAACTAAGACTATGGAAAGAAAACTATCGGGCATGTTGTAAAAACTTACTTTACAAAGGTATCAAAGGTATCAAAGGTATTTTATTGGTCACATTCACATACACCTAGGTGTAGTGAAGTGAAATGCTTCTTGCCATTTTGCAGCACATAAAGAAGGAATACAGACATAACATTAATAAGAGTTTTAAACATAAAGAACATCCCCCCACAATGGTTCCCATTATGAGGGAAGGCACAAAGTCCAGTCCCCTACCCCAGTTCACCCATAGTCGGGCCTATTGAGGCCTCCACAGTTGCCTCTACGGAGGCCCGATGTTCCAGGCCGTTCTCGCCGGGTGATCTTGCTCCGGCGTCGGTTGGAGCTCCACAACTGGTGATCTCATCTGGAGATCCCAGGCTCCCGGTGTAAAGTTCAGCGCCGCCGCCCGCAGCCGATCGCTCCACAGTCCCGCAGTTCCGCGATGTTGTTCCCAGTGGTCTCAGCTCACCGGAGTTCCAGCGCGGCGACCCAGGCAAGGCATCGCCCGCTCTCCGCGATAGCGCTCCAGCGCTCCAGCGCTGTTCCGCCGCCGAAGCCGCGGTTCTGGGCGGTCCCCGACAGGAAACGCCGCTCCAGGCCCGCTGGTAGGCCGCGAGGACAGGTAGAAGCTGCAGCCCGGAGAAAAGCTGCCTCTCCGACCAGGAAGGGACCCTGAAAGGTAGTTTCCCCCTCCCCCCCCCCTCCCCCACCCCACCCCCCACCCCCCACATAAAAAAGTCTAGACCTTCAAACAAAACACTTAACTAACTAAAATAAAAATAAAAAGATGAAAAGACAGACAGCTGCTGGCTGGGCAGCCGTGCACAGGACAGCGCCCCCTACATGTTTACACATCTTTAATTACAAGTACACCCCCTTTCCGCTTCTCTCTCAACCTCTATCCTATTTCGGGAACTTCACCAGCTCGTCTGGGGTACTTACAGCTAGATCGATGCAGGGTCAGGAGCCGTCCAACAGAGCAGAAAAGAGAGAGAACCCTTGCTTGCCTGCCCCTTTTTATACCCGAGAGTTTCTCCCTTGAAACCCCCCAGGTGGTCCTCTGGACAAAAGGGTATTTCGATGATTCCCAGTTTCGATCTGGCATGAACAATAGGCTTCCGATGATAATGGGTTTGCTGATGTCACGATGCTTCGGCCTTTATTCTCTGGAGCGCAGAAGGTTAAGGGGGGACTTGATAGAGGTTTTTAAAATGATGAGAGGGATAGACAGAGTTGACGTGGAAAAGCTTTTCCCACTGAGAGTAGGGAAGATTCAAACAAGGGGACAAGACTTGAGAATTAAGGGACTGAAGTTTAGGGGTAACATGAGGGGGAACTTCTTTACACAGAGAGTGGTAGCTGTGTGGAATGAGCTTCCAGTGAAGGTGGTGGAGGCAGGTTCGTTTTTATCATTTAAAAATAAATTGGATAGTTATATGGATGGGAAAGGAATGGAGGGTTATGGTCTGAGCGCAGGTATATGGGACTAGGGGAGATTATGTGTTCGGCACGGACTAGAGGGGTCGAGATGGCCTGTTTCCGTGCTGTAATTGTTATATGGTTATATGGTTATATGGTATAATCATTACCCCATCACCTGGATGGGCTCCCATTGTCCCGATGGATGGGCCATTTACCATGGTGATTGTCTTGCTGCTGGGCTATTTACCCCCGTCTGCTGAGGCTTGGTTCCTACCTTTGTCTTTCCAAGATAATCTCGTTATCTCCATCCCGGCCTTTCCTGTTCTCACCATTCGCATAGTCATGTGGCTGCCCAGGCCCACAGACAGGCTTTGAACTTGTTCTTCTGTGATCCCTTGGGGGTTTATTCCTTTTTGCAGCCAGCATGTCCGTTTTTAAAATGTCCAGGTCCTTATCCCCGAGTTCTTCCATAATTTTGGAGGATTTGCCCCGATAACTTACAGGCCGGTGTGGGCAAGTTGGGCAGAAAGGCCTGTTTCCATGCTGTATAATTCTATGACAACTAATCAGCCCATGTCCATCTAAGTGCGTGTATATCCAATCCCTCAGCTTGTTGGCTTTGGTAACATTTGTAAATCGTCCCTAATGTGTGGGTTAGTGCTCGTGTACGGGGTGTACCTGCGCTCCTAGTTCCCTCTGCTCTACTTTCAGGGAGCTGTGGACTTGGACCCCAAGATCCCTCTGTACATCGATGCTGTTCAGGGTCTTGCCATTCACTGTGGACTTTCTCCTTACATTCGACCTCCTAAAGTGCAACACTTCACATAATTCTCTCACCTCCCCCCCCCTCTCTCACTCTCCCCACCCTTTCTCCCCCCTCTCTTTCTCTTCCTTCTCTCTCTATATTCCCCTCTTTCTCTCTCCACCACTCTCTCTCTATTCCTATTTCCCTCTCCCCCTCTCTCTCCCCTTCTCAGTCCATTCCTCTTTCTCCCCACTCGCTCTATTCCTTTTTCTCTCGTCCTCTCTATTCTTCTCTCCCTCCTCTCTCCCCCCCTCTCCCCCCCTCTCCCTCTTCTCTCTCTCCCCTGCTGCGCCGTTCTCCGAATCCATCAAGGGAGAGGGGAGAGGAGCTCAAACAGAAAGGGAGACAGAGTGGGATAGATAAGGGGAGGGAGAGAGAGAGCGGTATAGGGAGAGAGGGAAAGGTACTGAGAGAAAGAGGGAGGGAGAGAAGGGGAGAGAAATTGTGGGAGGGGGAGAATGGGGAGGGAGAGGGAAGAGAGACAGAGAGGGAGAAATAGAGAGATAGAGAGAGGATGGAGGGGGAAGAGAGAAAGAGGGGAGAGAGACAGGAAGAGGGAGAGAGTAGGGAGGGTGAGGAGAGAGAGAAAGATGGAGAAACAGGAAGAAAGAGATAAAGTTAGAGGTGAGAGAAAGAGAGAGAGAGAGAGGGAAGGGAGGGAGAAAGAGAGGACAGAGAGATGGGGGAGAGAGAGTGAGTGGTGGGTTGATGTGTGTAGAGGGGAGGGAGGGGGGCAGAGGGAGACAGAGGGTCTGACAGTCTTGTCTCTCCACAGACTACTGCTTCTGGAGTGGCGGAATGTGTCGCCACGAAACCTGTCACTCCGGAGAAGAGGTCACCACCTCCTTGATCTGTAGAAAAGGGAAATCCTGCTGTAAATACACATGAGAGGAGTCCTGCCCTCATCCCCCTCCCCCCCTCCACCTCCATCCTAAGATGGGACGTCCCGCGGACGGATGTGAAATAAAAACCTCATCAGCTTCATGAAAATAAAGTCTGGTGTCTGTCTGTGTGGGAGAGTGGGGGATGGAGGGAGGGGGAAGGGGGAGAAGAGAGGGAGAGAGGGAGGGAGAGAGGGGGGGAGAGGGAAGGGTTTCCAGGAGGGAGAATAGAGGGGAAGGAGAAAGGGAGAGGAAGGAGAGACAGAGGGTGTATGAGAGAAATGGAGAGAGAGAGGGTGAGAGTTAGGTGTAGAGAGACAGAGCGAAAAGAGCAGCGGAGGGAGAGAGGGAGGGATACAGAGAGAGAAGGGAGAGAGAAAGAGAGGGGAGGAAGAGAAAGATAATGGTGGGAGAAGGGGAGGTGAAGAGGAAAGGGTTGAGAGAAGGTGGGACGGAGAGGTGATGGGAAGGAGAGAGGGAGGGAGGGAGAGGGAGAGAGAGGGTGAATGGTGTGGAGGAGCAGAGGGATCTCAAGGTACAAGGTTAGGACACACACACACATACCGAGGTACAGTGAAAAGCTTTCTTGTTGCGTGCTACCCAGTCAGCAGAAAGACGATACATGATTACAATCGAGCCGTGCACAGTGTACAGATACAGGTTAAAGGGAATAACGTTTAGTGCAAGGTAAAGTCCGATTAAAGATAGTCCGTGGGTCTCCAATGAGGTAGATGGGAGGTCAGGACCGCTCTCCAGTTGGTGAGAGGACGGTTCAGTTGCCTGATAACAGCCGGGAAGAAACTGCCCCTGAATTTGGTGGTGTGCGTTTTCACATTTCAGTACCTCTTGCCCGATGGGAGAGGGAAGAAGAGGGAGTGATGGGTGAGACTGGCCCTTGGTTATCCTGCTGGCCTTATTCAGGATGTAACAAGTAAAATGGACAAGGGAGAGCCAGTGGATTTAGTGTACGTGGACTTTCAGAAAGCCTTTGATAAGGTCCCACACAGGAGATTTGTGCACATGGTTTTAGAACACATGGTTTAAAAAGGCAGCCAACACACGCCCTCCCTCCCTACCCCTCCCCCTCCCTACCCCTCCCCCTCCCTCTCTACCCCCTCCCTCTCTACCCCCCTCCCTCTCTTCCCCCTCCCCTCCCTCTCTTCCCCTTCCCCCTCCCCTCCCTCGTGTGTGTAGGATAGTGTTAGTGTACGAGGTGCTCGCTGGTCATTGCCCACTCGGCAGGCAGACGGGCCTGTTTCCATGATGTATCTCTATACTAAACTATATCCACATGTATATGTACCTGTCCACCTTGATCTTTTCCCCTTAACACTCCACTATCGGGGAACTATAAACCTGCAACCCTTTACATTTTAACTTCAGCATTGCAACAGGCCATTCGCCCCGCAGAGTCCGTATACTAGCATCAACCCACACACTAGGAACAAGTTGCAAATGTTAACAAAGCCAACAAGCTGAGAGATTGGATATACACGCAGTTAGATGCACAAGGGCTGATTAGGTGTCATAGAGTGATGCAGCACGGAAACAGGCCCTTCGGCCCAACTTGCCCTGGTGTGAACTGTGAGGAGGATACGAGAGGATGCAGGTTGACCTGGACAGGTTGGGTGAGTGCATTGCAGATGCAGTTTAATGTGGATAAATGTGAGGTTATCCACTTTGCCACAGAATCTCTTGCCCAGAATAGGTGAATCGAGGACCAGTGGACATAGGGTCAATGTGAAGAGGAACAGATTTAATAGGAAAACGAGGGGTAACTTTTGTTATTGTCCCTGGTGTTCGTGTACGGGCTGATCGGTGGTCATCACGGACTCAGCCCTGCCACAACTACCTCCTCCGGCAGCTTGTTCTGTACACCCAGCACCCTTTGTGTGAAAATATTATCCCTCAGGTTCCATTAAATCTACCCTGCCGATCACCTTAAACCTTTGTCCTCTGGTTATCGATTCCCCTACTTTGCGCACGGTACTCTGTGCGTCTGCCAGATCTATTCCTCTCATGATTTTGTACACCTCGATAAGAACAACACTCAACCACCTGTACTACGAGGAATAGAGTGTCAGCCTACTAAACCTTTCCCTGTAGCTCAGGCCCTTGAGTCCTGGCAATATCCTCCTAAATCTTCTCTGCCCCCTTTCCAGCTTGACAACATATTTCCTATAACACGGTGCCCAATACGGCCTCACCCACGTCTGAGTCAACTTCAACATGTGTATCTGTGATCTACATCCCTCTGCTGGGGTGGGAGATTGCAACCTTCACGTGGTCCGCCCTGTTTCGACGAATGCAAGCAACCCGGCGTGCAGAATCAAATAAGATCAAATAGAACAAGTTGTCCTACAACTTTAGGCTGTGCACGCCATACGCAAGAAGAAGTTCCCTCTGCTCTACAACACCCCCTGTCTACCTGTGACGCCACTTACAGGTAACTGTGTACCTGCGCTCCTAGATCCCTCTGCTCTTGATCTTGATCGGTTGGGCAGGTGGGCTGAGGAATGGTTGATGGAATTTAATACAGAGTAATGTGAGGTGTTGTATTTAGGAACAGAACCTGCACAGAGAATGGTCGGGCTCTGGGGAGTGTTGTAGAGCAGAGGGATCTAGGAGCGCAGGTACACAGTTCCCTGAAAGTGGCATCACAAGTTGATAGGTGGTCAAAAAGACTTTTGACTCATTGGCCATCATCAGTCAGAGTATTGAGTATAGGAGTTGTGAAGTCATGTTGCAGTTGTTTAAGACGTTGATGAGGCCGCATTTAGAATATGTGTTCAGTTCAGGGCACCATGTTATTAGAAAGATTTTGTCAAGCTGGAAGGGTACTGAGAAGATTTACGAGGATGTTGCCAGGACTCGAGGGGCCAGAGCTGCAGGGAGACGTTGCAGCAGGCTAAGACTCTATTCTTTGGAGTGCAGGAGGATGAGGAGTGATCTTATAGAGGTGTACAAATCATGAGAGGAATAGATCTGGTGGACACACAGAGTATCGTGCCCAGAGTAGGGGAATCGAGAATCAGAGCTCAGAGGTTTAAGGTGAGAAGGGGGAAAGATTTAATGGGAATCTGAGGGGTAACGTTTCACACAAAGGTGTTGGGTGTATGGGACGAGCTGCTGGAGGCGGTAGTTGAGGCTGGGAATATCCCAATTTTTAAGAAACAATTAGAATGGTACAGGGATAGGACAGGCTTGGAGGGATATGGCAAATGCAGGCAGTTGGGACTAGTGTAGCTGGGATATGCTGGCCTGTAGGGGTTTAGTTCCCTTTGCTCCACTTCGGGCCCAACTGCCCGAGTGTTTCTCTCCCTTGTCGGAGGGTCAATCGGCCACCACTCCACGAGCGGTTCCCAAGGGAGAGAATACAAAAAAAAAGGGAGATTCCCCTGGGTTCTAGACCTCGGAATTATGGTGGGATATGATAAAGGGTTGAATTGACCAGAGCGTGCTGATGAGAGAAAACAGAAACCAAGACGGACTCAAAGGAAGTCTAAAATTTACAAGCTTTATTAAACAATGAGAAATCGAATCTCACCAACACTACATAATACTTGGCTAAACTTATGCTTTAAACTAAGACTATGGAAAGAAAACTTGTTGTAAAAACTTACTTTACAAAGGTATCAAAGGTATCAAAGGTATTTTATTGGTCACATTCACATACACCTAGGTGTAGTGAAGTGAAATGCTTCTTGCCATTTTGCAGCACATAAAGAAGGAATACAGACATAACATTAATAAGAGTTTTAAACATAAAGAACATCCCCCCACAATGGTTCCCATTATGAGGGAAGCCACAAAGTCCAGTCCCCAACCCCAGTTCACCCATAGTCGGGCCTATTGAGGCCTCCACAGTTGCCTCTACGGAGGCCCGATGTTCCAGGCCGTTCTCGCCGGGTGATGTTGCTCCGGCGTCGGGAGAGTCCTCTCAGTGGCTTGGGAACCCTGGAATGGCCACTTCCGTACTGGAGGCCACGGCTTCCAAAGCCAACAAGGCCACGCCGGTTGGAGCTCCACAACTGGCGATCTCATCTAGAGATCCCAGGCTCCCGGTGTAAAGTTCAGCGCCGCCGCCCGCAGCCGATCGCTCCACAGTCCCGCAGTTCCGCGATGTTGTTCCCGGCGGTCTCAGCTCACCGGAGTTCCAGCGCGGGGACCCAGGCAAGGCATCGCCCGCTCTCCGCGATAGCGCTCCAGCGCTCCAGCGCTGTGCCACCGCCGAAGCCGAGGTTCTGGGCGGTCCCCGACAGGAAACGCCGCTCCAGGCCCGCTGGTAGGCCGCGAGGACGGGTAGAAGCTGCAGCCCGGAGAAAAGCTGCCGCTCCGACCAGGTAGGGGCCCTGAAAAGTAGTTTCCCCCTTCCCCCCCTCTACCTCCCACATAAAAAAGTCTAGACCTACAAACAAAACACTTAACTAACTAAAATAAAAATAAAAAGATGAAAAGACAGACAGCTGCTGGCTGGGCAGCCGTGCACAGGACAGCGCCCCCTACATGTTTACACATCTTTAATTACAAGTACACCCCCTTTCCCCTTCTCTCTCAACCTCTATCCTATTTCGGGAACTTCACCAGGTCGTCTGGGGTACTTACAGCTAGATCGATGCAGGGTCAGGAGCCTTCCAACAGAGCAGAAAAGAGAGAGAACCCTTGCTTGCCTGCTCCTTTGTATACCTGAGAGTTTCTCCCTTGAAACCCCCCAGGTGGTCCTCTGGACAAAAGGGTATTTCGATGATTCCCAGTTTTGATCTGGCATGAACAATAGGCTTCCGATGATAATGGGTTTGCTGATGTCACGATGCATCGGCCTAATCATTATCCCATCACCTGGATGGGCTCCCATTGCCCCGATGGATGGGCCATTTACGATGGTGATTATCTTGCTGCTGGGCTATTTACCCCCGTCTGCTGAGGCTCGGTTCCTTCCTTTGTCTTTCCAAGATAATCTCGTTATCTCCATCCCGGCCTTGCCTGTTCTCACCATTCGCATAGTCATGTGGCTGCCCAGGCCCACAGACAGGCTTTGAACTTGTTCTTCTGTGATCCCTGGGGGGGGTTCCTTTTTTCAGCCAGCATGTCCGTTTTAAAAATGTCCAGGTCCTTATCCCCGAGTTCTTCCATAATTTTGGAGGATTTGCCCCGATAACTTACAGGCCGGTGTGGGCAAGTTGGGCAGAAAGGCCTGTTTCCATGCTGTATAACTCTATGACAACTAATCAGCCCATGTCCATCTAAGTGCGTGTATATCCAATCCCTCAGCTTGTTGGCTTTGGTAACATTTGTAAATCATCCCTAATGTGTGGGTTAGTGCTCGTGAACGGGGTGTACCTGCGCTCCTAGTTCCCTCTGCTCTACTTTCAGGGAGCTGTGGACTTGGACCCCAAGATCCCTCTGTACATCGATGCTGTTCAGGGTCTTGCCATTCACTGTGGACTTTCTCCTTACATTCGACCTCCTAAAGTGCAACACCTCACATTTGCTCACAAACTCTCTACGTGATCTCTCCCACTCTCCCCCTCAGGGAGACTTGCTCAGCAGCTCAGTCCCGAACGTTATTCAAAGTTCGAGGGGAATTTGCACAGCGCTCAAACTCTGCCCAGGCCTGGAGGTGATAAACAAAGTCAGGGGAGGGAGAGAGGGAGGGAGGGGTGGGACTGGGACGGACATAAATACCGACTACCGTCCCGTCCCCAGACACAGAACTGTCCTCAATCCAGTGGCCACAGACAGAAGGATCCAGAAACTGAGCAGAGCCCGGACGAGATGTGGGGAGCGATGCTACTGGTGGTGGTGGGAACGACACTGTTAACCCAGGGAATCATCCATGCAGGACCCATCCCAGGACCCGACCCAGGACCCGACCCAGGACCCGACCCAGGACCCGACCCAGGACCCATCATAGGACAAACCGCAGTACCTTACTTTTATGGTAATTCTCTCACCCCTCCCCTCCCCCTCTCTCACTCTCCCCACCCTTTCTCCCCCCTCTCTTTATCTCCCTTCTCTCTCTATATTCCCCTCTTTCTCTCTCCACCACTCTCTCTCTATTCCTATTTCTCTCTCCCCCTCTCTCTCCCCTTCTCAGTCCATTCCTCTTTCTCCCCACTCGCTCTATTCCTTTTTCTCTCGTCCTCTCTATTCTTCTCTCCCCCTCTCCCCCTCTCCCCCTCTCTCCACCCCCCCCCCCCCCCCCCCCCCCCCCCCCCTCTCCCTCTTCTCTCTCTCCCCTGCGCCGTTCTCCGAATCCATCAAGGGAGAGGGGAGAGGAGCTCAAACAGAAAGAGAGACAGAGTGGGATAGATAAGGGGAGGGAGAGAGAGAGCGGTATAGGGAGAGAGGGAAAGGTACTGAGAGAAAGAGGGAGGGAGAGAAGGGGAGAGAAATTGTGGGAGGGGGAGAATGGGGAGGGAGAGGGAAGAGAGGCAGAGAGGGAGAAATAGAGAGATAGAGAGAGGATGGAGGGGGAAGAGAGAAAGAGGGGAGAGAGACAGGAAGAGGGAGAGCGAAGGGAGGGTGAGGAGAGAGAGAAAGATGGAGAAACAGGAAGAAAGAGGTTGTCAGAGGTGAGAGAGAGAGAGAGAGAGAGAGAGAGAGAGAGAGAGAGAAAGAGAGAGAGAGGGGGGGGAGGGAGAGAGAGAGGACAGAGAGATGGGGAGAGAGAGGGAGTGGTGGGTTGATGTGTGTAGAGGGGAGGGAGGGGGGCAGAGGGTCTGACAGTCTTGTCTCTCCACAGACTACTGCATCTGGGGTGTCGCAGTGTGTCGCCACGAAGCCTGTCACTCCGGAGAAGAGGTCACCCCCTCCTCGATCTGTGAACAAGGGAGTTCCTGCTGTAAATACACATGAGAGGAGTCCTGCCCTCATCCCCCCCCCCCCCCTCCCTCCACCTCCATCCTAAGATGGGACGTCCCGCGGACGGATGTGAAATAAAAACCTCATCAGCTTCATGAAAATAAAGTCTGGTGTCTGTCTGTGTGGGAGAGTGGGGGATGGAGGGAGGGGGAAGGGGGAGAAGAGAGGGAGAGAGGGAGGGAGAGATGGGGGAGATCAGCCATGATCATATTGAATGGCGGTGCAGGCTCGAAGGGCCGAATGGCCTACTCCTGCACCTATTGTCTATGTTTCTATGAGAGGCAAAGAGGGAGAGAGAGAGAGAGGGGGTGAGAGGGGGAGAGAGGGAGGGAGAGATGGGGATAGAGAGGGAGGGAGAGGGAAGGGTTTCCAGGAGGGAGAATAGAGGGGAAGGAGAAAGGGAGAGGAAGGAGAGACAGAGGGTGTATGAGAGAAATGGAGAGAGAGAGGGTGAGAGTTAGGTGTAGAGAGACAGAGCGAAAAGAGCAGCGGAGGGAGAGAGGGAGGGGTACAGAGAGAGAAGGGAGAGAGAAAGAGAGGGGAGGAAGAGAAAGATAATGGTGGGAGAAGGGGAGGTGAAGAGGAAAGGGTTGAGAGAAGGTGGGACGGAGAGGTGATGGGAAGGAGAGAGGGAGGGAGGGAGAGGGAGGCAGGGAGAGGGTGAATGGTGTGGAGGAACAGAGTGATTTCAAGGTACAAGATTAGGACACACACACACACACACACACCGAGGTACAGTGAAAAGCTTTCTTGTTGCGTGCTACCCAGTCAGCAGAAAGACGATACATGATTACAATCGAGCCGTGCACAGTGTGCAGATACAGGTTAAAGGGAATAACGTTTAGTGCAAGGTAAAGTCCGATTAAAGATAGTCCGTGGGTCTCCAATGAGGTAGATGGGAGGTCAGGACCGCTCCAGTTGGTGAGAGGACGGTTCAGTTGCCTGATAACAGCCGGGAAGAAACTGCCCCTGAATTTGGTGGTGTGCGTTTTCACATTTCAGTACCTCTTGCCCGATGGGAGAGGGAAGAAGAGGGAGTGATGGGTGAGACTGGCCCTTGGTTATCCTGCTGGCCTTATTCAGGATGTAACAAGTAAAATGGACAAGGGAGAGCCAGTGGATTTAGTGTACGTGGACTTTCAGAAAGCCTTTGATAAGGTCCCACACAGGAGATTTGTGCACATGGTTTTAGAACACATGGTTTAAAAAGGCAGCCAACACACGCCCTCCCTCCCTACCCCTCCCCCTCCCTACCCCTCCCCCTCCCTCTCTACCCCCTCCCTCTCTACCCCCCTCCCTCTCTTCCCCCTCCCCTCCCTCGTGTGTGTAGGATAGTGTTAGTGTACGAGGTGCTCGCTGGTCATTGCGGACTCGGCAGGCAGACGGGCCTGTTTCCATGATGTATCTCTATACTAAACTATATCCACATGTATATGTACCTGTCCACCTTGACCTTTTCCCCTTAACACTCCACTATCGGGGAACTATAAACCTGCAACCCTTTACATTTTAACTTCAGCATTGCAACAGGCCATTCACCCCGCAGAGTCCGTATACTAGCATCAACCCACACACTAGGAACAAGTTGCAAATGTTAACAAAGCCAACAAGCTGAGAGATTGGATATACACGCAGTTAGATGCACAAGGGCTGATTAGGTGTCATAGAGTGATGCAGCACGGAAACAGGCCCTTCGGCCCAACTTGCCCTGGTGTGAACTATGAGGTGGATATGAGAGGATGCAGGTTGACCTGGACAGGTTGGGTGAGTGCATTGCAGATGCAGTTTAATGTGGATAAATGTGAGGTTATCCACTTTGCCACAGAATCTCTTGCCCAGAATAGGTGAATCGAGGACCAGTGGTCATAGGTTCAATGTGAAGAGGAACAGATTTAATAGGAAAACGAGGGGTAACTTTTGTTATTGTCCCTGGTGTTCGTGTACGGGCTGATCGGTGGTCATCACGGACTCAGCCCTGCCACAACTACCTCCTCCGGCAGTTTGTTCCGTACACCCAGCACCCTTTGTGTGAAAAAGTTACCCCTCAGGTTCCATTAAATCTACCCTGCCGATCACCTTAAACCTTTGTCCTCTGGTTATCGATTCCCCTACTCTGCGCACGGTACTCTGTGCGTCTGCCAGATCTATTCCTCTCATGATTTTGTACACCTCGATAAGAACAACACTCAACCACCTGTACTACGAGGAATAGAGTGTCAGCCTACTAAACCTTTCCCTGTAGCTCAGGCCCCTTGAGTCCTGGCAATATCCTCCTAAATCTTCTCTGCCCCCTTTCCAGCTTGACAACATATTTCCTATAACACGGTGCCCAATACGGCCTCACCCACGTCTGAGTCAACTTCAACATGACCTCCCAACTTCTATACTCAATATTCTGACTGATGAAGGGCAATGTGTCAAAAGCCATTTGACCACCCTATCTACCTGTGACATCACTTTCAGGGAACCATTTAACTGTACTCCTTGATCCCTCCGTTGTACAAAACTCCCCAGAGCCCGACCATTCACTGTGCAGGTTCTGCCCCTAAATACAACACCTCACATTAAATTCCACAACCGTTCCTCAGCCCACCTGCCCAACCGATCAAGATCAAGAGCAGAGGGATGTAGGAGCGCAGGTACACAGTTACCTGTAAGTGGCGTCACAGGTCGACAGGGAGTGTTGTAGAGCAGAGGGTTTCAGAAGTGCTGGTACACACTAAAAGTGTTGTCGAGCGGAAGGATTTAGTTTAGTTTAGAGATACAGCATGTAAACAGGCTTTCGACCCACCGATTCAACACTGACCAGTGATTCCCGCACACTAACACTATCCTGCACATTGGGAACAATGTACAATTTTACTTCGGAGTCACGTGAGTGACTACGTGAAGAACCCGCTCAGTGCGCAGGCGCGGCATTACGCCAGCAGTGCAACAGCAGCCGCAACGGGAGTTAGGCTTTCCCGTTACAGGATGAACCGGACCGTCAGGTGAGTACCCTGAGGTCGGGGTTTCTTTTACAGGTGAGCCTTTTTTCTGCTTGTGTTTTTTACAGGCAGAGAAAAAGGCTCTGGAACAAAACTGTCCCCCGTTCAAGGAGGAACGGTTTCCCGTCGGGGGGTAAGGGGGCAGCAACAGGCGGTAGGAGCGACCCGGTGTTCCGTAATTCCCCGACACCGTGCCGAGGCCAGCCCGCTAGTACCTGAGCAGCGGGCTGGATGCATAGCCACTCGAGAGGCATCCGGCAGGTGTTCCCGATTGGGACGGGACGTCTCTCCACCCGCACGGGGGGAGAGAGAGCCGCCTGAGCCGCTGGGGCGGCTCACGGAGCAGGTGCCTGCGAGACGCGCTGCTTGAGGGGCGCTCTCGCATCTACAAGGCAAAAGCTCCAGAAGAAGGCGGTAGGAACAATTACCGGGCGCACCGCTATCCCCATCACCGCGCCGAGCCCAGTCCCGCTAGTGCCTGAGCTGCGGGCTGGATATCTAGCCATCCGAACAGGCATCCGGCCGGTGGCGTCCGATTCGTCGGACGGGGACATGTCTCTACCTAAAAATGGAGGAGAGACAGCTGCCTGAGCTGCATCCAACAGCAATTGGAGCAGCTCCAGCGAGATGCGCAGAAAGAGCGCTCTCGCGAAAAGAAAAAACAAGACTTTCGAAATCTGCCCCCGTCCAACTCCGCAAGAGGAGAAGGGGGGGCAGCAACATGCGGTAGGAGCGCTATCCGGGCGCTCCGCTATCCCCGACACCGAGCCGAGTCCAGCTCCGCTAATGTCTGAACAGCGGGCTGGAGGCAAAGCCAAACGGAAGAGCAACCGGCCGGTGGCATCCGACTTGTCGGACGGGGACGTCTCTCCACCCAGGAGGGGGATGGACAGCCGCCTGAGCCGCATGGAGCGGCTCTTGGAGCAGGTGCTCCAGCGAGGTGCACCCCGGGAGGGGAGCTCTTGCAGAGGGAGGTCAGGCACTCCCTCTACAGTGCCTCCTGCACTGTCCATTGCATCCTCCTTTCCAGAGGATAGCTTTGGGGACCAGGACTGGGCTGGTCCAGAACAAGGGGTTATGGCTGAAGATTTCGGGAGTATGCAGGGGGTGCAGGAGCAGGAACAGCTGCTTGGTGTAGTGGGCCGCTACGTGTCAAAACCCCGTGCAGGGGAACCGCTAGAGGCCAAACTAGCGGCAAGTATCAATCACCTTTCCAACAGAGCTCTGCAGGGGCAGGTGATTAATGAAGGCGCGGGAGAACTGTGAACTTCTTAAAAAGTACCAGCGGTGAACAGCCAAATCTGGGGACACATTGGGGCAACCATCCGGCACCACGAGCTAAAGCTGCAGCGGATACTCCGACTATTGACAGCAGGCATCACTTCGTTTGCTCGTTCTATAAACAACACCGACATGACCACCAATCAACAGGATACACTCGCGTTGTTGTGTAACACGCAGGTTGAAATTAATAATCTGCGGAAAGAAATCATCAAACCTGCCATCAGCCCTCGATTTGTCGGGCTATGTAAAACACCAGCCGATAAGCCAGACAAGCTGCTCTTCGGGAAGGCAGGGTATAAAACGAGCAAACTGAAAACACACACCACCAAGTGGCAGCACCCCGCCGCATCCACCAGTAAACATCCACCATTCAACACTGGTGAAAGCTCGGGGTCCGCTTACTTTCACCGTAAGTCTTTTTTAGACCAGGGCCCAGAGCGGACCCCATGGAAAATGCGCCAACCCCCAACAAACACGCCACATCAGACACCTCGCAAGCCGACCAAAGGGAATCAGAGGAAATACCCGTAACCATGGAGGTAGGTGGGTCTGGTTCCTATCACCTTTTGGGAGGTGGAGGCTTAATACTAACAGGAGGTAGATTGCACCGGTTTGAAGCATAGTGGATATAAAATACAATTCATGTCAGAAAAAACGCCGCCAGTTCAACAATGGCCCCAAAGGGTATTTCTCCCTCCGTCAAAGAGAAACGTGAGGGACAAGCTGAACTGGTGAGACTTATCACAAAGGGGGTCATCGAAAAGACCAAACATGAACCTTTGGAATTTGTATCGAATATATTCACTAAAACCAAAAAAGATGGTGGCTGTCGCATCATCATTGACTTAACATCACTAAACAAATTTGTTAAGTATATACATTTCAAAATGGAGACATATGTTACTGCCAAACAACTGAATTCCAAAGGATATTCGACAAGTAGCAAGAGTAATTGGGAAAATGGTAGCAGCATTTCCGGCTACTCAATTCGGACCTTTGCACTATCAAAAAAAAATTTTTAAATAAAAAAATTTACAGAGAGCAAATGTACAGGCAATAAAACGACATACAGGTCACTATGATCGTGTCATGAACTTACCCACTGAAGCAATATCAGAGCTACAGTGGTGGGCAGAAAACGTTTGGCATAGTTTCAGCCCTATCTTTATCACTAACCCTACTTTAGTTACTAAAACAGATGCCAGTGCTCAAGGCTGGGGAGCGACTAACTCCATATCCAGCACAGGTGGTAGATGGACTAAACTAGAGTCATCATTACTACTTACACTGGGCATTAACTATCTAGAGATGTTGGGCGCCTTTTATGGTTTAAAAGCATATGTATCTAATATGCAGCACTTGCATGTTCAGTTACAAATTGATAAATACTACGGTGATGGCTTATATTAACCATATGGGTGGCATAAAATCATTGTCATGCGACAAATTGGTCAACATGATTTGACAATGGTGTGTCGAAAGACATATTTGGCTATCAGCTACTTACCTACCAGGTAAGCTAAACACCCATGCCATGAGAAAATTAAACGCCTGGGTTGCAAGTTTGAACAGACCTTACCTGGAACTGGGATTGTCCAAACAAACCATCACCATGTCGGCATCCCTTCGAACATCCACCAGAGGCAGTACTTAACCAGCATCAAAAAAGGGAGAAGTACTGCCAGGAAACAGGGACGACATACGCAACAGCTACAGCCACCAACATACTGGAGTTCCTGGCCTATCTACACCACGATGTAGGGATCAGCTACAGTGCCATCAACAACCAGCGCCAGGACAACAGGCGATGGGATCCCATCCACTGGTGGTAAAACTGATGAAGGGCATTTACAATATCAAGCCCTAAGCCCAGGTATACCCATATTTGGGATATCAATGTGGTCCTGACATATCTCAGGGAATGGCCACCAGCCAGATCCCCCGGCCTTGAGCAAGCTACACTAAAGACGCTCATGTTGATGGCACTTGTATCCACTCAGAGGGTCCAGTCACTACACCTATTGCGACTGGACAACATGATCACAGCTCCAGACCAGATCTGTCATTATCCAGCGACTGATCAAACAGAGCAGACCAGGAACACCTAATCCAGTCGTGGCTTACCCACGAGAACCACGGTTATGTGCCATGACTCACCTACTATCCTACATAGACACAACCAAAATATACGAGGGAGATGAAAAGCCTTGTGGGTCAGTCACAAAAACCTTATGGTCGGATGACGAGCCAAACCATTGCGAGATGGCTCAAGCAGGTGTTAGAAACTGCTGGGATAAACACTAATATGCACAAATTTTATTCCACCAGGACAGCATCCATGTCGACGGCTAAAGAATGGACATGCCTATAGACCACATCCTGGCTACAGCAGGATGGTGGGGGGGACAAAGACCGTTCAGAAATTTTATAATAAGCCGTTGGCAAAACCTGGTTTATTTGCAGTAAAGATTTACGAACTGCAAATATTTAATTTAAGCCCAGGGGAGCAACTTAATTCTTTGTTGTTATTGTTTAAAAAATACCATTGTGTTTTTCTACAAATAGACTCATTGGTTGATTACGATAACACTTCCTCCCTCAAGAACTTCGGCAGTGAGTGAAATGAAACTGTTACACGGTTTGAAATCACAGAGATTTGAAATCTTCAAGTAGTCACTCACGTGACTCCGAAGTAAAATAGTAAGATTAAACGAGAACTTACCAGTTTGAAGTTTGATCTGTATTTTATGAGGAGTTACGATGAGGGATTACGTGCCCTCCGCTCCCACCCTCATTATATGGATCAAACTAATAAATTGATGTCTCCTTATCTTTACTATGTTTACTTCAAATAACTGTGTCTATCTGTGATTCCACACCGCTGCTTGGAAGTATGCCGCGCCTGCGCACTGAGCGGGTTCTTCACGTAATCCCTCATCGTAACTCCTCATAAAATACAGATCAAACTTCAAACTGGTAAGTTCTCGTTTAATCTTACTATTTTACCGGCCAATTAACTTACAAATCCACACGTCAATGGAGTGTGTGTGTGACCCCGATAAACGTACGATGGGACGGTACCGATGTCTCTTATTACCCCACACCCCCTCCCCTCCATACTTGCGGATGGTACAGAAGTGATCTCACTAATTCTGTATCATCTGAATTTGTTTTTCCTGCAGTTCATGCCTCCAGGTGTTGGCAGAGTTTGAGCGCTGTGCAAATCACCCTCGAACATTGAATAATGTTCGGGACGTGGCTGCTGAGCAAGTTTCCCTGAGGGAAAGAGATGTAGAGGTCACGGGGAGAGATTGAGGATAGACACACGACACAGGGCAGCACGATGGCGCAGCGGTAGAGTAGCTGCATCACAGCGCCAAGGACCCGGGTTCAATCCTGACTATGGGAAATGTCTGTCCGGAGTTTGTACGTTCTACCCGTGACTGCGAGGGTTTTCTCTGGGGGCTCCGGTTTCCTCCCATGCTACAAAGACTGTTGGAGGTTAATTGGCTTTGGTACATTTGTAAATTGTCCCTCGTGTGTGTAGGATAGTGTTAGTGTAAGGGGTGATCGCTGGTCATCGCGGGCTCGGTGGGCCGAAGGGCCTGTTTCTGCGCTGTATCTCTAAACTAAACTATTGTGAACGGGCGACCGCTTATCGGCTCGGATTTTCAGGGAATTGTGTATCTGCGATCTACATCCCTCTGCTGGGGTGGGAGATTGCAACCTTCACGTGGTCCGCCCTGTTTCGACGAATGCAAGCAACCCGGCGTGCAGAATCAAATAAGATCAAATAGAACAAGTTGTCCTACAACTTTAGGCTGTGCACGCCATACGCAAGAAGAAGTTCCCTCTGCTCTACAACATCCCCTGTCTACCTGTGACGCCACTTACAGGTAACTGTATACCTGCGCTCCTAGATCCCTCTGCTCTTGATCTTGATCGGTTGGGCAGGTGGGCTGAGGAATGGTTGATGGAATTTAATACAGAGTAATGTGAGGTGTTGTATTTAGGAACAGAACCTGCACAGAGAATTAGATTAGATTCGTTTTATTGTCATTCAGACCTTTCGGTCTGAACGAAATTTTGTTTCCCTGCAGTCATACATATAATTTAAAAAAATGGCAAAATCACACAATCAACACAAATTTAACATCCACCACAGTGAGTTCACCAAACACCTCCTCACTGTGGTGGAAGGCAAAATCTTAAAGTCTCTGTCTCTTCCCTCTTTGTTCTCCCTCTGCGCCGAGGCGACGGTTCAAACTTCGCGGGTGGTTGCTGCCTCCGCCACAACTCCAGGGCCGAGCCGGGTCTCCGCTGCTGCTGCTGCCACCGCTACAGCTTCGGTGCCGAGCCGGGTCGCCGCTGCTGCTGCTGCCACCGCCACAGCTCCAGGGCCAAGCCGGGTCTCCACTGCTGCTGCTGCCGCCGCTACAGCTTCGGTGCCGAGCCGGGTCTCCGCTGCTGCTGCTGCCACCGCTACAGCTTCGGTGCCGAGCCGGGTCACCGCTGCTGCTGCTGCTGCCGCCACAGCTCCAGGTCCGAGCCGGGTCTCCGCTGCTGCTGCTAGTCAGGCTCTGGGGAGTGTTGTAGAGCAGAGGGATCTAGGAGCGCAGGTACACAGTTCCCTGAAATTGGCATCACAAGTTGATAGGTGGTCAAAAAGACTTTTGACTCATTGGCCATCATCAGTCAGAGTATTGAGTATAGGAGTTGTGAAGTCATATTGCAGTTGTTTAAGACGTTGATGAGGCTGCATTTAGAATATGTGTTCAGTTCAGGGCACCATGTTATTAGAAAGATTTTGTCAAGCTGGAAGGGTACTGAGAAGATTTACGAGGATGTTGCCAGGACTCGAGGGGCCAGAGCTGCAGGGAGACGTTGCAGCAGGCTAAGACTCTATTCTTTGGAGTGCAGGAGGATGAGGAGTGATCTTATAGAGGTGTACAAATCATGAGAGGAATAGATCTGGTGGATACACAGAGTATCGTGCCCAGAGTAGGCGAATCGAGAATCAGAGGACAAAGGTTTAAGGTGAGAAGTGGGAAAGATTTAATGGGAATCTGAGGGGTAACGTTTCACACAAAGGTGTTGGGTGTATGGGACGAGCTGCTGGAGGCGGTAGTTGAAGCTGGGAATATCCCAATTTTTAATAAACAATTAGAATGGTACAGGGATAGGACAGGTTTGGAGGGATATGGCAAATGCAGGCAGTTGGGACTAGTGTAGCTGGGATATGCTGGCCTGTAGGGGTTTAGTTCCCTTTGCTCCACTTCGGGCCCAACTGCCCGAGTGTTTCTCTACCTTTGTCGGAGGGTCAATCGGCCACCACTCCACGAGCGGTTCCCAAGAGAGAGAATACAAAAAAAAAGGGAGATTCCCCTAGGTTCTAGACCTCGGGATTATGGTGGGATATGATAAAGGGTTGAATTGACCAGAGCGTGCTGATGAGAGAAAACAGAAACCAAGACGGACTCAATGCAAGTCTAAATTTACAGGCTTTATTAAACAATGAGAAATCGAATCTCACCAAAACTACATAATACTTGGCTAAACTTATGCTTTAAACTAAGACTATGGAAAGAAAACTATCGGGCATGTTGTAAAAACTTACTTTACAAAGGTATCAAAGGTATCAAAGGTATTTTATTGGTCACATTCACATACACCTAGGTGTAGTGAAGTGAAATGCTTCTTACCATTTTGCAGCACATAAAGAGGGAATACAGACATAACATTAATAAGAGTTTTAAACATAAAGAACATCCCCCCACAATGGTTCCCATTATGAGGGAAGCCACAAAGTCCAGTCCCCAACCCCAGTTCACCCATAGTCGGGCCTATTGAGGCCTCCACAGTTGCCTCTACGGAGGCCCGATGTTCCAGGCTGTTCTCGCCGGGTGATGTTGCTCCGGCGTCGGGAGAGTCCTCTCAGCGGCTTGGGAACCCTGGAATGGCCGCTTCCGTACTGGAGGCCGCGGCTTCCAAAGCCAACAAGGCCGCGCCGGTTGGAGCTCCACAACTGGCGATCTCATCTAGAGATCCCAGGCTCCAGGAGTAAAGTTCAGCACCGCCGCCCGCAGCTGGTCGCTCCACAGTCCCGCAGCTCCGCGATATTGTTCCCGGCGGTCTCAGCTCACCGGAGTTCTAGCGCGGCGACCCGGGCAAGGCATCGCCCGTTCTCCGCAATAGCGCTCCAGCGCTCCAGCGCTGTGCCGCCGCCGAAGCCGAGGTTCTGGGCGGTCCCCGACAGGAAACGCCGCTCCAGGCCCGCTGGTAGGTTGAGAGGACGGGTAGAAGCTGCAGCCCGGAGAAAAGCTGACTCTCCGACCAGGTAGGGACCCTGAAAGGTAGTTTCCCCCTTCCCCCTCCTCCCCTCCCCACCCCCCACCCCCCACATAAAAAAGTCTAGACCTTCAAACAAAACACTTAACTAACTAAAATAAAAATAAAAAGATGAAAAGACAGACAGTTGCTGGCTGGGCAGCCGTGCACAGGACAGCGCCCCCTACATGTTTACACATCTTTAATTACAAGTACACCCCCTTTCCCCTTCTCTCTCAACCTCTATCCTATTTCGGGAACTTCACCAGCTCGCCTGGGGTACTTACAGCTAGATCGATGCAGGGTCAGGCGCCGTCCAACAGAGCAGAAAAGAGAGAGAACCCTTGCTTGCCTGCTCCTTTTTATACCCGAGAGTTTCTCCCTTGAAACCCCCCAGGTGGTCCTCTGGACAAAAGGGTATTTCGATGATTCCCAGTTTCGATCTGGCATGAACAATAGGCTTCCGATGATAATGGGTTTGCTGATGTCACGATGCCTCAGCCTAATCATTATCCCATCACCTGGATGGGCTCCCATTGTCCCGATGGATGGGGCATTTACGATGGTGATTGTCTTGCTGCTGGGCTATTTACCTCCATCTGCTGAGGCTTGGTTCCTTCCTTTGTCTTTCCAAGATAATCTCGTTATCTCCATCCTGGCCTTTCCTGTTCTCACCATTCGCATAGTCATGTGGCTGCCCAGGCCCACAGACAGGCTTTGAACTTGTTCTTCTGTGATCCCTTGGGGGTGGGGGTTCCTTTTTGCAGCCAGCATGTCCGTTTTAAAAATGTCCAGGTCCTTATCCCCGAGTTCTTCCATAATTTTGGAGGATTTGCCCCGATAACTTACAGGCCGGTGTGGGCAAGTTGGGCAGAAAGGCCTGTTTCCATGCTGTATCACTCTATGACAACTAATCAGCCCATGTCCATCTATGTGCGTGTATATCCAGTCCCTCAGCTTGTTGGCTTTGGTAACATTTGTAAATCATCCCTAATGTGTGGGTTAGTGCTCGTGTACGGGGTGTACCTGCGCTCCTAGTTCCCTCTGCACTACTTTCAGGGAGCTGTGGACTTGGACCCCAAGATTTCTCTCTTTTTTAGATATGTGAAAAGAAAGAGATTAGTGCATCCGTGGATAACAAGGGAAATCAGGGATAGTATCAAAGCGAAGGATGATGCGTACAAATTAGCCATAAAAAGCAGCATACCAGAGGACTGGGAGAAATTCAGAGACCAGCAGAGGAGGACAAAGGGCTTAATTAGGAAAGGAAAAATAGATTATGAAATAAAACTGGCAGGGAACATAAAAACTGACTGCAAAAGTTTTTATAGATATGTGAAAAGAAAGAGATTAGTTAAAACAAATGTAGGCCCCTTGCAGTCAGAAACAGGTGAGTTGATCATGGGGAACAAAGATATGGCGGACCAATTGAATAACTACTTTGGTTCCGTCTTCACTAAGGAAGACATAAATAATCTGCCAGAAATAGCAGGGGACCGCGGGTCAAAGGAGTTGGAGGAATTGAGTGAAATCCAGGTTAGCCGGGAAGTGGTGTTGGGTAAATTGAATGGATTAAAGGCCGAAAAATCCCCAGGGCCAGGTAGGCTGCATCTGAGAGTACTTAAGGAAGTAGCTCCAGAAATAGTGGATGCATTAGTAATAATCTTTCGAAACTCTTTAGATTCTGGAGTAGTTCCTGAGGATTGGTGGGTAGCAAACGTAACCCCACTTTTTAAGAAGGGAGGGAAAGAGCAAATGGGGAATTACAGACCAGTTAGTCTAACATCGGTAGTGGGGAAACTGCTAGAGTCAGTTATTAAAGATGGGATAGCAACACATTTGGAAAGTGGTGAAATCATTGGACAAAGTCAGCATAGATTTACAAAAGGTAAATCATGTCTGACGAATCTTATAGAATTTTTTGAAGATGTAACTAGTAGCGTGGATAGGGGAGAACCAGTGGATGTGGTGTATCTGGACTTCCAGAAGGCTTTCGACAAGGTCCCACATAAGAGATTAGTATACAATCTTAAAGCACACGGCATTGGGGGTTTAGTATTGATGTGGATAGAGAACTGGCTGGCAAACAGAAAGCAAAGAGTAGGAGTAAACGTGTCCTTTTCACAATGGCAGGCAGTGACTAGTGGGGTACCGCAAGGCTCAGTGCTGGGACCCCAGCTATTTACAATATATATTAATGATCTGGATGAGGGAATTGAAGGCAATATCTCCAAGTTTGCGGATGACACTAAGCTGGGGGGCAGTGTTAGCTGTGAGGAGGATGCTAGGCGACTGCAAGGTGACTTGGATAGGCTGGGTGAGTGGGCAAATGTTTGGCAGATGCAGTATAATGTGGATAAATGTGAGGTTATCCATTTTGGTGGCAAAAACAGGAAAGCAGACTATTATCTAAATGGTGGCCGACTAGGAAAAGGGGAGATGCAGCGAGACCTGGGTGTCATGCTACACCAGTCATTGAAAGTAGGCATGCAGGTGCAGCAGGCAGTGAAGAAAGCGAATGGTATGTTAGCTTTCATAGCAAAATGATTTGAGTATAGGAGCAGGGAGGTTCTACTGCAGTTGTACAGGGTCTTGGTGAGACCACACCTGGAGTATTGCGTACAGTTTTGGTCTCCAAATCTGAGGAAGAACATTATTGCCATAGAGGGAGTGCAGAGAAGGTTCACCAGACTGATTCCTGGGATGTCAGGACTGTCTTATGAAGAAAGACTGGATAGACTTGGTTTATACTCTCTAGAATTTAGGAGATTGAGAGGGGATTTTATAGAAACTTATAAAATTCTTAAGGGGTTGGACAGGCTAGATGCAGGAAGATTGCTCCCGATGTTGGGGAAGTCCAGGACAAGGGGTCACAGCTTAAGGATAAGGGGGAAAACCTTTAAAACTGAGATGAGAAGAACTTTTTTCACACAGAGAGTGGTGAATCTCTGGAACTCTCTGCCACAGAGGGTAGTCGAGGCCAGTTCATTGGCTATATTTAAGAGGGAGTTAGATGTGGCCCTTGTGGCTAAGGGGATCAGAGGGTATGGAGAGAAGGCAGGTACGGGATACTGAGTTGGATGATCAGCCATGATCATATTGAATGGCGGTGCAGGCTCGACGGGCCGAATGGCCTACTCCTGCACCTAATTTCTATGTTTCTATGTTTCTATGTTTCTATCAGTATCAGTATCAGTATATCTTTATTGTCATTTTCCTGAGTACTCACATACCCAGAGGAAACAAAAAAACGTTACTCAACCAGTGTCCATTCAGTGTGCAGTACAAATTACAACAAATTACTAGAAAAAATAAATAAATATCATGAACAAATTAAATTAAACACTCTACTCTCTACTAAACATCAACAGGCGTTCCGATCGACAGCTGCTGCAGTGTGTCCAGGTTGATGGTTTGTGCGCGATACTTTGGCAGGGGGCTGTCCGTTTATCAGTCTTTTAGCCTGCGGGAAGAAGCTGAGGAGCATCCTGCTGGTTTTGCAGCTAATGCTCCTGTACCTCTTCCCAGATGGCAGGATGGAGAATATGTGATGCGATGGGTGGTAGGGGTCTTTGATGATGTAATTGGCTCTGCTGATACATCTCTTCCTGTATATGTCCAGCAAGAAAGGGAGTGGAGGACCAATAATCCTGCTGGCGGTCTTCACAATCCTGTCTAGTTGGTGCCGTTCGTACGCCTTGCAGCTCCCGAACCAGGAAGTGATGCCGTTGGCTAATGTGCTCTCGATTGTCCCCCTATAAAAAGTTCGTAGATGTGTAGTGGGGAGACCTGCTTTAAGTAGTCTTCGGAGAGGGTGTAGTCGCTGCTGGGCTCTCTTGACCAGTGCTGTGGTGTTGGTCGTGGACATCAGGTCATCTGACAGGTGGAGTCCTAGGAACTTCACGCTGCTGACCCTTTCCACATCAGCTCCATCGATGTGCAGAGGTGTATGGTGTTGTTTTCCCGCCCTCCTGAAGTCAACCACCATCTCCTTAGTTTTTCCCACGTTGAGAATGAGGTTGTGGGTTTTGCACCATCCTGTGAGCAGCTCCACCTCCATCCTGTACGCCGACTCATCATTGTCACTGATGAGACCCACCACTGTTGTGTCATCAGCGAACTTGTTGATGAAGTTGTTATTGAGTCTAGCAGTACAGTCGTGTGTAAGCAGACTAAACAGCAGGGGGCTTAGGACACAGCCTTGGGGCGAGCTCCAACTTCTCCACCAGCTGCTGCGGAATGATTGTGTTAAACGCAGAGCTGAAGTCTATGGCAAATGCAGGCAGTTGTGACTAGTGTAGCTGGGATATGCTGGCCTGTAGGGGTTTAGTTCCCTTTGCTCCACTTCGGGCCCAACTGCCCGAGTGTTTCTCTCCCTTTGTCGGTGGGTCAATCGGCCACCACTCCACGAGCGGTTCCCAAGAGAGAGAATACAACAAAAAAGGGAGATTCCCCTGGGTTCTAGACCTCGGGATTATGGTGGGATATGATAAAGGGTTGAATTGACCAGAGCGTGCTGATGAGAGAAAACAGAAACCAAGACGGACTCAAAGCAAGTCTAAAATTTACATGCTTTATTAAACAATGAGAAATCGAATCTCACCAACACTACATAATACTTGGCTAAACTTATGCTTTAAACTAAGACTATGGAAAGAAAACTATTGGGCATGTTGTTAAAACTTACTTTACAAAGGTATCAAAGGTATCAAAGGTATTTTATTGGTCACATTCACATACACCTAGGTGTAGTGAAGTGAAATGCTTCTTGCCATTTTGCAGCACATAAAGAAGGAATACAGACATAACATTAATAAGAGTTTTAAACATAAATAACATCCCCCCACAATGGTTCCCATTATGAGGGAAGGCACAAAGTCCAGTCCCCAACCCCAGTTCACCCATAGTCGGGCCTATTGAGGCCTCCACAGTTGCCTCTACGGAGGCCCGATGTTCCAGGCCGTTCTCGCCGGGTGATGTTGCTCCGGCGTCGGGAGAGTCCTCTCAGCGGCTTGGGAACTCTGGAATGGCCGCTTCCGTACTGGAGGCCGCGGCTTCCAAAGCCAACAAGGCCGCGCCGGTTGGAGCTCCACAACTGGTGATCTCATCTAGAGATCCCAGGCTCCCGGTGTAAAGTTCAGCGCCGCCGCCCGCAGCTGGTCGCTCCTCAGTCCCGCAGTTCCGCGATGTTGTTCCCAGTGGTCTCAGCTCACCGGAGTTCCAGCGCGGTGACCCGGGCAAGGCATCGCCCGCTCCACGATAGCGCTCCACGCTCCAGCACTGTGCCGCCGCCGAAGCCGAGGTTCTGGGCGGTCCCCGACTGTAAACGCCGCTCCAGGCCCGCTGGTAGGCCGCAAGGACGGGTAGAAGCTGCAGCCCGGAGAAAAGCTGCCTCTCCGACCAGGTAGGGACCCTGAAAGGTAGTTTCCCCCTTCCCCCCCCACCCCCCACCTCCCACATAAAAAAGTCTAGACCTTCAAACAAAACACTTAACTAACTAAAATAAAAATAAAAAGATGAAAAGACAGACAGCTGCTGGCTGGGCAGCCGTGCACAGGACAGCGCCCCCTACATGTTTACACATCTTTAATTACAAGTACACCCCTTTCCCCTTCTCTCTCAACCTCTATCCTATTTCGGGAACTTCACCAGGTCGTCTGGGGTACTTACAGCTAGATCGATGCAAGGTCAGGAGCCTTCCAACAGAGCAGAAAAGAGAGAGAACCCTTGCTTGCCTGCTCCTTTGTATACCTGAGAGTTTCCCCCTTGAAACCCCCCAGGTGGTCCTCTGGACAAAAGGGTATTTCGATGATTCCCAGTTTCGATCTGGCATGAACAATAGGCTTCCGATGATAATGGGTTTGCTGATGTCACGATGCATCGGCCTAATCATTATCCCATCACCTGGATGGGCTCCCATTGTCCCGATGGATGGGCCATTTACGATGGTGATTGTCTTGCTGCTGGGCTATTTACCCCCGTCTGCTGAGGCTCGGTTCCCTCCCTTGTCTTTCCAAGATAATCTCGTTATCTCCATCCCGGCCTTTCCTGTTCTCACCATTCACATAGTCATGTGGCTGCCCAGGCCCACAGACAGGCTTTGAACTTGTTCTTCTGTGATCCCTTGGGGTTTTTTTCCTTTTTGCAGCCAGCATGTCCGTTTTAAAAATGTCCAGGTCCTTATCCCCGAGTTCTTCCATAATTTTGGAGGATTTGCCCCGATAACTTACAGGCCGGTGTGGGCAAGTTGGGCAGAAAGGCCTGTTTCCATGCTGTATCACTCTATGACAACTAATCAGCCCATGTCCATCTAAGTGCGTGTATATCCAATCCCTCAGCTTGTTGGCTTTGGTAACATTTGTAAATCGTCCCTAATGTGTGGGTTAGTGCTCGTGTACGGGGTGTACCAGCGCTCCTAGTTCCCTCTGCTCTACTTTCAGGGAGCTGTGGACTTGGACCCCAAGATCCCTCTGTACATCGATGCTGTTCAGGGTCTTGCCATTCACTGTGGACTTTCTCCTTACATTCGACCTCCTAAAGTGCAACACCTCACATAATTCTCTCACCTCCTCCCCCTCTCTCACTCTCCCCACCCTTTCTCCCCCCTCTCTTTCTCTCCCTTCTCTCTCTATATTCTCCTCTTTCTCTCTCCACCACTCTCTCTCTATTCCTATTTCTCTCTCCCACTCTCTCTCCCCTTCTGTCCATTCCGCTTTCTCTCCACTCGCTCTATTCCTTTTTCTCTCGTCCTCTCTATTCTTCTCTCCATCCTCACTCCCACTCCCCCTCTCCCCCTCTCTCCACCCCCCTCCCCCCCTCTCCCCCTTCTCTCTCTCCCCTGCGCCGTTCTCCGAATGCATCAAGGGAGAGGGGAGAGGAGCTCAAACAGAAAGAGAGACAGAAAGAGTGGGATAGATAAGGGGAGAGAGAGAGAGAGCGGTATAGGGAGAGAGGGAAAGGTACTGAGAGAAAGAGGGAGGGAGAGAAGGGGAGAGAAATTGTGGGAGGGGGAGAATGGGGAGGGAGAGGGAAGAGAGGCAGAGAGGGAGAAATAGAGAGATAGAGAGAGGATGGAGGGCGAAGAGAGAAAGAGGGGAGAGAGACAGGAAGAGGGAGAGCGAAGGGAGGGTGAGGAGAGAGAGAAATATGGAGAAACAGGAAGAAAGAGGTAGTCAGAGGTGAGAGAAAGAGAGAGAGAGAGGGGAGGGAGGGAGGAAAGAGAGGACAGAGAGATGGGGGAGAGAGAGGGAGTGGTGGGTTGATGTGTTGTAGAGGGGAGGGAGGGGGGCAGAGGGAGACAGAGGGTCTGACAGTCTTGTCTCTCCACAGACTACTGCTTCTGGGCTGTCGGAATGTGTCGCCACGAAGCCTGTCACTCCGGAGAAGTGCTCACCCCCTCCATGATCTGTGGAAAAGGGAAATCCTGCTGTAAATACACATGAGAGGAGTCCTGCCCTCATCCCCCCCCCCCCCCCCCCCCCCCCCCCCCCCCCCTCCACCTCCATCCTAAGATGGGACGTCCCGCGGGCGGATGTGAAATAAAAACCTCATCAGCTTCAAGAAAATAAAGTCTGGTGTCTGTCTGTGTGGGAGAGTGGGGGATGTAGGGAGGGGGAAGGGGGAGAAGAGAGGGAGAGAGGGAGGGAGAGATGGGGGAGATCAGCCATGACCTCCCATCTTCTATACTCAATATTCTGACTGATGAAGGGCAATGTGTCAAAAGCCATTTGACCACCCTATCTACCTGTGACATCACTTTCAGGGAACCATTTAACTGTACTCCTTGATCCCTCCGTTGTACAAAACTCCCCAGAGCCCGACCATTCACTGTGCAGGTTCTGCCCCTAAATACAACACCTCACATTAAATTCCACAACCGTTCCTCAGCCCACCTGCCCAACCGATCTAGATCAAGAGCAGAGGGATCTAGGAGCGCAGGTACACAGTTACCTGTAAGTGGCATCACAGGTCGACAGGGAGTGTTGTAGAGCAGAGGGATTCAGGAGTGCTGGTACACACTAAAAGTGTTGTCGAGCGGAAGGATTTTGTTCAGTTTAGAGATACAGCATGTAAACAGGCTTTCGACCCACCGATTCAACACTGACCAGTGATTCCCGCACACTAACACTATCCTGCACACTGGGAACAATGTACAATTTTACCGGCCAATTAACTTACAAATCCACACGTCAATGGAGTGTGTGTGTGACCCCGATAAGCGTACGATGGAACGGTACCGATGTCTCTTATTACCCCACACCCCCTCCCCTCCATACTTGCGGATGGTACAGAAGTGATCTCACTAACTCTGTATCATCTGAATTTGTTTTTCCTGCAGTTCATGCCTCCAGGTGTTGGTAGAGTTTGAGCGCTGTGCAAATCACCCTCGAACTTTGAATAATGTTTGGGACAGGGCTGCTGAGCAAGTCTCCCTGAGGGAAAGAGATGTAGAGGTCACGGGGAGAGATTGAGGATAGACACACGACACAGGGCAGCACGATGGCGCAGCGGTAGAGTAGCTGCATCACAGCGCCAAGGACCCGGGTTCAATCCTGACTATGGGAAATGTCTGTCCGGAGTTTGTACGATCTACCCGTGACTGCGAGGGTTTGCTCTGGGGGCTCCGGTTTCCTCCCACGCTACAAAGACTGTTGGAGGTTAATTGGCTTCGGTACATTTGTAAATTGTCCCTCGTGTGTGTGGGATAAAGTTAGTGTACGGGGTGATCACTGGTCATCGCGGACTCGGCGGGCCGAAGGGTCTGTTTCCACACTGTATCTCTAAACTAAACTAAATCCCCATGTGTATGTACCTGCCCACCTAGATCCTCTGCTCTGCAACACACCCTATCTATCTGTGACGCCACTTTCAGGGAACTATCGACCCCTTCCATCACCCCGTACACTCGCCTGGCGGCAGGGAGGAGGGACTATAAAACCCGGAAGTGTGGTGGCTCATTTAGAGGGTGACGTCAAGATGGCACCGAGTGCAGGCGCCGTTGAATAATTCAGGAGAGCTGCTCTGTCTATGGTGAGTGTGTTTGTTGGATGTTATTTAAAGCACGTTTTTGCTTCAGCACCAGCAGCCTCCACAGGAGGCTTTAAACATTTGTTTTACACACTGTATATTCAACACATTCTGAAGTTACTTGGCATTTTAGTATTGGGTGAGTGTGTGTGTGTGTGAATGAGTGTGTGTGTGTGTGTGTGTGTGTGTGTGTGTGTGTGTGTGTGTGTGTGTGTGTGTGTGTGTGTGTGTGTGTGTGTGTGTGTGTGTGTGTGTGTTTGTGCGTGTGTGTGTGTGTGTGTGTGTGTGTGTGTGTGTGTGTGTGTGTGTGTGTGTGTGTGTGTGTGTGTGTGAGTGAGTGTGTGTGTGAGAATGAGTCTGTGTGTGTGTCTGTTTGAGTGTGAGTGTGTGTGTGTCTGTGTGTACGTGTGTGTGTGCGTGTGCGTGTGCATGTGTGTGTGGTGTGTGTGAGTGTGTGTGTGTCGTGTGAGTGTGTGTGTGTGTGTGTGTGTGTGTGTGTGTGCGTGCGTGCGTGTGTGTGTGTGTGTGTGTGTGTGTGTGTGTGTGTGTGTGTGTGTGTGTGTGTGTGTGTGTGTTTGTGTGTGTGAATGACAAGGAACAGACTGGGGCGGTGGGTGAAGGGAGGAGAGGTGACTGAGTGAACTGCCAGCGTACCAGGCATGAGTGACTGTACTGCAGCCATGAGCCATGAGTAAGTGAACTGCCAGCCCACCAGCCGTAAGTGACTGAACTGCCAGCCCAATAATCCATTCAGTCGACCCTCTCCCCCTTCTCTCTCACAGTCTGTCACTTGATTTGGGCAGAATTTCTGGCAGGTTCTCAGCTGCCAGACTGCCAGTTTTAAGTGACAGCACTGCCAGGCCTCAGTGACTGAGCTGCCTGGCCTCAGTGACTGAGCTGTGAGCCCAAGAATCCATTTGGCCCACAATGTCTATAAGCCCTCTGGAAACCAGTACGTTCGGCCCACAACACCCATACTAGCGCAACAAACCCTCCCGTGAGATAACATAGTCTAGTTATCTCTTAAACGAGATACAGCAGAATTTAATACAGAGTAATGTGAGGTGTTGTATTTAGGAACAGAACCTGCACAGAGAATGGTCAGGCTCTGGGGAGTGTTGTAGAGCAGAGGGATCTAGCAGCGCAGGTACACAGTTCCCTGAAAGTGGCATCACAAGTTGATAGGTGGTCAAAAAGACTTTTGACTCATTGGCCATCATCAGTCAGAGTAT